>NC_049984.1:12278443-12326232 GCF_000003815.2 Branchiostoma floridae
GAAAACCTTTCAAACTAACAATTCAATTGCAGGTTTTTGTGTTGATATATTTTGTACTGATTGTGTGCAATACTGTCGCCTGCCGCTAGGTTGTGCTACGTGGCTGCCCGTGAGGGTCACATGGTGTCCATCCTGTCCATGGTCCACGTCAGGCGGCTCACACCCTCACCTGCACTCATCTTCAACGTAAGGAATTTTCAACTTTTTGTATGGGAGCCTTCTATAGAACACTAGAATGCTTTTTGAAGGCCACAGCGAATACATATCATGGATTATATCTTATGCAGACTCCAAATCTAATACGAGAGCGCAAAAAGATGAACAATGCAAGAACAATAAAAGATTTTTAAAATAAGACCATTTTTAGAAATCAGGCGAAAACCCGCGCGCTTTCTAATGTCATCCATTAAATTTACTTCATTTGAATGGTGAAAACTCTTTATGTCAGAAGAACCACCTTCAAGTAGATATAAGCTGATACCAAGAATTCTTAGAGTTGAAACAGACACACGCGCTTTGACATTTCAAGAGCCTTGCTTTTCTTTCGCCGTATCGTCAGACAAACATATGGCTACATATCAAAACTAATTCACAGGATTATTTGCATTGATTCCTTTTTCTTTACTATTGAAATGAATATGCTATATGCATATAACCGTTACTCAAAACACTACTAAAACCCTCTTAAATAAAGTATTCATCTTTTTATTAAACAAGGAATCGTGATACACTTTTTGGTTTGTCCAACTTATCAGATGTTCAATAAATGTGTCCTCCGTCCTTGTAAACTACTTGTGACACTAAGTTTCCAGACAGCTATGTATTTGGGCTAAGTACATCTACTAGATTCAAGCACAATCCCATCTTCATCAAAAAGCAATTCGACATAATAAGATATGATTTGGGGACTTGCGTGATACACAACATCATATAGAAATAATGGTAGCACATCTGGACATCTATATCCTGCTACAGCCACTAATCATGTACATTATTTATATCCGCTTAGTCTAATGGCACTGTCTTAGTGCTGCTGATTCCCTGAGAGGGCCATCAATTCTGAAACACTAGATCCTGTGCTGCGGTTTGTAGAGAGTGGAGGGTTTCAAACAGATGGTATACGTCACACAGAACTGTATGACGATATGTATGATTTACGTACATTCTTCTATATTGAGCCACGCCCTCGGCCTGTACAATATACCTTGGGGAGGCTCTGTCCGCGAAACTGGGCTGAGGTTTCCACTTTTGTGGCCGTGGCCTCTAACCAGCTGTCAATCAATCAAAGAATCCACTAGATGTTTTCTTTATGTAACACCGATTCTCTGATTGGCTGACAATTGGTCAGAGGCCACGCCCACAAATGTGGAAACCTCAGTCCGGTTAAGCAGAGGCTCTCTAAGCCTTTGGTATATTGCATTGGTAGCGGGCGAGGCTCTACGTAGAAGAATGATGTACATACAATTATATAGCAATTAACCGAACAAATAATGGCACACTTTAAAAATGTTCGACCGTTTCAGAAAAGATGAAGAGATCAAAATAAGTCCCTGCAATAGTGGATTATATACTAAATTAATGAGGAGGGGGATCCGGGAGACTATGGGAACAGGCAATTCAATGTAGTCTAATTATCTAACCACAGAATATAGAAATAGTTTTACCCTACAACTGATTGATTTGCCTCGAGACTAAAGAATATAACAAATGGTGACAGTTGATAGGTCGTTTGTTTACACTTGCAATATATCACATCAGTCTTGCTCTCTCAACTAATTGATTCATTACCGCCGGAAATTACAGACGTTATAGAACGATGATTTGTGTACCTTTTCCGGTCCCCTGACTAATCCATGCTGTTCCCCTGCTTAATTAATTTGGCAATTGCTAATTCATCTTGTACAGGATGGGAACAACACTTGAGTATGAATAAGGCTCCCCTGATCACTTTAAATTCACATGTTCCATTTCCATTTCATGATTACAGAGCAGACGCACACGCGTACGGAATATCATAACGTGTGACGATAGAAACTTCAAAACGTTCGGACAAGTATTCTTCTCCACTTTCCAGTCAAGGTTGGCTCTGGGTTGAGAGTAGCCTTGAATCCATCCTATTGTAGCTCGAGATCCTCTTATCACATCTAAGAATGATATGAGTCTTTATAGTGAGTTTGATTTGTACAAAATTCATGATCATAGTCGGCTGGCGCAGACGACTTTTAAAGATTAATATGCAACCGGTAACTTCGCCGGTCGGCCAGCTCTCGAACACTCCCGACTTACTCCCGACCATGGTTTGGATAAGATCGGGAGGCTATGCCGGCTATGTGTGACAGGAACTTCAGTAGCTGTTGTTTTCAGATGGATACTACGTCTCGATCTATCGTCAATACAACCACAGTTATGTATTCTCGTCTTCTTTCCCAGGCTGTGCTGTCAGTGCTGATGATTCTCCCGTCCAACTTTGACGTCCTTGTGAACTACTTCAGCTTCGCGGCCTGGATGTTCTATGGCGGCACGTTCCTGGGTCTCATCGTCCTGCGCTTCACGAAACCAGACATGCCCAGACCGTACAAGGTGCATGTTTGTTTGTTGGGAATTTTAATTCCTAAGATACAAAGGCCAAACATTTCAAACACTGTTTGTAGTTCTTGTAGTTCTTGAAGATTGAACTTTGTTGATTTTGACCTCGGAAGGGGAATGGAATGTCAATGGCATTGAATGACGCGCAACGGTAGTGTTTTGATTTTATTTTTGTTCCACAGAATATCGTCCACGGTTGTGCCCATCACACTGACTGTAACATGTATCCTGTATGCATATACCATGCCCTTGAAAATCAACTTTTATAACTTCGTTGAAGAGGAAAACCCAGTTGTCTTGAAATGAACGGATGTGTGCACGTGTACGTGGACTCTCTGGAAAGCAGTGCCTGTGCCACTGAGGAAGTTACCCTGATTAAAGAATACAGAAAAAAGGAGATTTCCCTGTCCTTTCCTCAACGTGGCACCACTTGTGTTCACTAATGAACATGTGACCAGTTGATTATGCCCTGGAATTGACGTTGTTTTGTTGCCTACTGTTTGAACGTCAGGTCCCTATCATCGTCGCTATTGTCGTCACGGTGGCGTCGGCCTACCTGGTGGTGGCTCCTGTCATCTTTGAGCCCGCCCTGGAGTACCTGTACGCTCTGCTCTTCATCTTCGCGGGTCTCCTCCTCTACATCCCCTTCGTACATTACAAGATATCGCCAAAGTGGATGGGTAAGAAATGCGTCATTTCTATCCGGTAGATGGGACGGAAGACACATATTGCATCTTTGAGACATACACTTCTGTGTTAGACAAAATACTATTAGACAATGTACGTTGCACAGAGGCATTGTGTATACGGTATCATAGAGGCATAGTCGGTTCCTATCAATAAACGAGTGGGTGAGGTGGCATTATCATAAAACAACTAGCATATATCAAGCCGGCACACGAGTAACACAAGTCCTGTATGACATATAGATCATTTCATCTCACACACCTTGAAGCATTTGTTAAATCAAAGGTCAAGTTGAAAGTAATAGGCCCATTCTTAGTATACCCAGATGGAGAGCTAGCATTAGACTCAACTAAAGTGAAGTCAAAAATGAAATCAAAATGGAGCCGTCTCATTGGTTAATATGATGATTGCTGGTACTTATACTCCTTTTCTCCTACAGACCCAATAACCAGGCAATTGCAGTGTATCCTGGATGTGGTTCCAACCGAGCAGGAACCACTCGGCTGAAGTGCCGACGTGAGGAAAGAGGCGGCGCTTTTAATCACGACGAGGAAACCGAAACAGCTCAAACTCGTCATCAAAGATGGCCGCCGCATAGTTATCGACATGTCGACGGATCTCAAGTCGCGCCGGTGACTTCCAAAAGCCGTTCTTTTCGTCAAACTCATTCGTTTGAGTTGACATGGAACGACCTCGTAGCTGACCTAGTACATTTTACCTATTAATGGTATAGGTGTTGTCGTCAGGTGTGTATAGTCAGCTAGCTGGATATAATACAAACTACATCCTCAATCTTTTATCTCACAATGTGTCTAGTGTCTGTGAAACAGTGAAGATATTTTACGATGATAATTCCTTTGACTGGAATATTTTTGTAACATGGTGGCATCTTTTTGCACTTCACTTTTATGATGTTTGTAATATTGTAGTTTGTACTGGAAATTAAATCATGCGACTAAGAGTTGTAGGCGATATTGTAACAAAAGTAAATGGTAGATGTATATTGTTATCTTATTTGACGCCCTTCCTTATTTATCAGCTTCTAGAATGATATAGCTTCTTAAAGTTTTACACTTTGAGTGTACGTACAAACTTTATAGACAGAGCAATGGTGGGTGTGAATGTGAGTTAAGCGAGTATATCACTGGACTGCTAAAATGCGCCAAAATGAGCCACGCAAAGTGACGTCAGCCAAATTTCCTAGATATTCGCAGTTCGCAAAATGGCGCAAAACGTAATTTTGTTTGTAAATGTCACGTATTTTACCCGTCACTGTGACCGCCAATGAAAATGGCGCAAATTTGGTGCCATTTTCTGTCGCAAGTAGGCGCAGTCCAGCAAAATACCCGCTTTAAATATGCCATATTGCAGAAAAGTTGTAATACAACTCCAATGTTTTCTTTCATAATTCACTGTCTACACTAAATCCTCAGGCGACAGCTTTGAGACAACGTTATTATGATAATCCTTCGTGTACCTCCTAACATTGCATTGTTCAAACCAATGACAGTACTCATAAGTATAAGCATATACAAACAAAGTTTGATATGAACAAAGTTTGATATGATATTCTGTGTTGGTGTTATTGTATACTTCTGTGTTGGTAGTAATTGTCATGTTTTATTTTCTTCGGTCGGAGTAACAATTAAAAAGACTAATGTAAATACATCTATGTATCGATTGTAAATGTAATGTATGTTTATGTAAGTTGTTTGAAATCTGTGTTCTCTTGTTGTGGTATGCTCAACGTCATATCGAAAAGACTGGCGTCACAGAAATCGGGACCGAAAAATATAAACGAGTAACATTTATGCAACGATGGGGTTAAAATGGAGACAAGCGAGGATGTGTTAGGGATCGGTATCAAACAGTTGAAAGGAAATGACTCCTAATGTATGGGAAGAAAGTCTTATGAAATATCGACATTTGTAGAGAATCACGTTTGTAATCCTCAGTGTCATTCCTGTGTACAATATGTATGAAATGACATGTTCTACCGTAGTGCACGTTGTTGGTTGGATGGCTGGTTGGTTGGTTGGCTGGTTGGTCACGATATGTGCATGTCTCAATTCCGAGATTTAGTTGTGGTGAAGAACGTATGTCGGCGGACAAAACTGTCATTTGTGTTTTAAAAACGTACCAATAAATCTAATTTTACCAACTGAGTTGGATTGCACCTGGCTTGCTTTTTGTCTAAAGATCAGATGTGTGGGGTCATTGACCTCAATGAAACATGGAGGTAGTGTTTTGTGTGGCTGCGTCTGTTTGTATTTTTTTGGATATTTGTAGTCAGAATAACTTAAGAGCCACTTCATGGATTGTGACGATACTTAGTCTACCAGGTCCAGGCCAATTGCGGGCCCCCATGACGTGTGTGTGACTTTATTTATTAAGTTTTGCCATATTTGTAGAAGGATTGACATAACACGTGACTATCACCTTTTAAGATAACTGTTCGGTTTAATCCACTCACACCGGGAAGGATCCCTGCTCTTTTCGACAGGTGTGCCGGTTCTTTTAACGTGCTTGAGGTGTGGCTCTTTCAAGCACAGGACCTTCATTCAACGTATCATCCTATCTGAGGGAAGGCCCTAACTGAAGCTAGGTACACATTTCACCTGAGAGAAGTGAGGAAAGTAATGTTAAGTGCCTTTCCTAAGGGCACAACATCGGATCACAATAGTTTTGAACCCGAGCAGTTTTGAACCCGAGACCTCTGGAGTTTAGGTCAAACACCTAACCGATTGCGCCACACGATGCAGTACTACAGAAGAACGTCCGGTTTTTAGACATACTTTGGTCTTGAATTTTTGGTGGCATACGGTTTTATTATGTGAAGAGCTCGAGGTTTTGTCCCCAGCAGCTTGCAAAATCGCCCTGGAACTGCAGTGGCGTTTTGTTAGAATCTTTCAAAGAGGATAAATCGAGAAAGGAACGGTGGATTTTACGTTATGTACTCTAACTACAAGAATCTTCGTGTGACACAGAAGTCAAAGGAACGTTAATGGGTATTCCGCAAAATTAACTTTTTGTTCTGTGCTAAGGGCTTTATCTTTACCCATGGAATTAGATCAGAAATTCAATTCAAACCGACGTCCCATAAAGACGTAGTGCGTCAACAGCTTGAAATTGTTTGTTTTTTCAATCAGGCTAATTCAATACAGGGGAAAATGACACAATTCAGACCAAGATGAAACGCGTTTCAGTTTGCCATAGAAACGAAAACAAATGACATCACGGTGAAAACGTAATTATACTAATTTCCTGCTCTCCAGTATATAAGAATCACCAGGCGGCTTGTGACCCATAGTGTGAGCCGTCTGCCACAATGGCCACTGCACGACTGTTGGCTGCCCTGGCCATCTTCGGAGTTTTGGGTCTGAAGTTTGCTGGTGTAGAAGGGGCGCCCGCGCCCTCGGAGCAGAAAGTGGATCCCATTATTCAACTACAAGATGATGTTTCCAAGCTTTACAAGGAGATTACAGCACAACAAGGTGTGTCCAAGGAACTGAGAAGTAGCATTAACCTGGTTCAGACTGACCTTAAGGATGTAAGGCGATACATGCACCAGATAGAAGCAGCGTCTTCTGCTAACCAAGAATCACCCATCAGCTCCTCAACCGTGGCACACACCAGAATCGTGTCTGCCTGCATCGACGACAAGGTGTATCGTAAAGGTAAATCTGTCGTGTCAATCAACGGGAGGGAATACACCTCGCGGTATGGGAACGTCAATATTGTCACCTTTAACCAGACAACCGGACAGGTGACGGGACAAGTGGCCTTCGACACGAGCAGGGGACAGGGTGGAGACATGCGGGTGTACCTGGACCAGATACCGCCTGACAGGGTGGTCCTCATCGCCATCCGTGACGTCGCGGTCAGTGTTCTGCCCACAGCCACTGACCACAAGCTGATCGAAGATTTCCAACTACGACTGACCAACTCTACCAAAGCAGACGAGGAGAACTGGTTTGAAAAGGACACATCTTGGGTCATTGAGGAGACTGGAACCCCACATGTCTCTCATGGACATGTTTACGATGCCGCCAAAGTGCTGGACGGAAGGGGCGGCACCTTGTGGAATCCCGGTGGAGAGGGACGATACTACAATAACTGGAACATCGAATTCGATTTCCAAGCTTTTTACCAGATCTCGTCGATAAGAATCCACAACTATGGAGACTGGACCCACGACGTGACCAAGTTCGTTCTCCAGGCGTCCTACAAAGTCGAGCCGTACGAGTGGATAGACGCGGTGTTCGGGGAACTCCAGGACACGAGGAATGTTCGGGTACAGGAGTTCGGCGGCTTCTCGACCACTGCGAGGTTTTGGCGTTTCCTCGTCCAAGAAACCGGGAATGGCTACCAACCGTGGCTCTGTGAGCTGGACTTCTTTGGATACAAGACACCGATGATGGCCTCCTTTGCCTCCATCGTCAAGAAGGGCTCCAAGACGTCTTGGGCCATTGTCGACTCCAACATGATCGTGGACGGAGCTACCGTTATCGAGACCGTGATCCCTTTAGATGGTTAATCATCACAATATTCTAATACTTTGATACACGATACTTTCATGCTTGCTGTCTATATAAGTTTGCTCACCTAAGCCAAGTGACTTTAATGTTTGCAGTGATGGCTGTTTTGAAGTTAAGTCTGATAGTTGACGGTTTGATATAACAGTTTGTTCTATTTGTGCCCAGGCTGGCGCCTAGGTCTTTAGAACAAACATTTCTGACGACGTTTCTGAGTGTATATAAATGTCATGAGCTTAGCCCGGACACTGATGAAAAGTTTGATTACGAAATGTGCAAATTGTGTGCCTGTGCCTATCTTATATTTGTACGTATTACACGGTGAATATTATCAACACTTGTTCACAACTCAGATCGCCACGTGTCAGAAAGAATTTGAAAAAAATATCACGATTTTAAGGAATCATTTTTGTCATTATCAATATTTCAGCTGCCAAACAAACTATGTGTAAACTAGCATATGCATGCCTCTGTTGTTAAATATTGTTACAACCCGTGCGCTATCGGCATGGTTTTGTCACGTCAATGTTTCAATGTAAATCAATGTCACTAAAACGTGAAGATCTTCGGGTGAGCATTGCTCCATTATTTTTCCATTTAAAGGAAAACCTTTTAGAATTTATCTTGTTTCTGCTGTAATAAAGTTTGGAATGATATATAAAGCTTATGTTCTTTGAACTAGATTCAGACATCATTTTACGACAAATATGCCGAATTATCGAGCTATGGAGGTATCAATTGAGTCCGGCTGTTTGTGTTTCCGGAGTTATGTTAAACTTAAGGCAATCGATTGCAATCATATATGGTTTGTTGGTACGTGTTGGGAACGCTATGGTCAATGTCGATTATGTGACCCCCTGGTGTGTGTGTTCTTGGTCCTGCAGCAGAATTTCCGGTTTTTGTACCTTTGCTCTGGACGTATTGTACATGTGGTCCTGTTTGAAAATGTATCATTCAACACGAGAAAATATCTACGTTTTCCTCATGCCAACTCTAACTGTATCTCCTTGTGAAGTCCAACAAAGTAGAGCTCTGAAGTTCAACAAACGAAGTAGATCTCCACCGCCAGGTACACTCGGAATGTTTGGAGCACCTGTACGTTGGGTGGTGTCGGCGTTGGCCACAAATTGCATCACCTTCCCGAATGGCTAAGCACTAGATGACGGAGAAAAGTAAACTCACGGAAAATGTAAACAACACGACAAAGCGGTCTTGCATAATAGTTGGGCTAATCTGTGACTTATTAACTTTTGCGACGTGTCGACGGTTCGGGAATGGGGCCGTAATGATGTTGCAATTTGGTCTGAAATATTCTCAACGCTTACTTACACCGAAGCACAACACCGTGGGTATAAAGCTATAGTAGGAAACTTTTAAATATGTAAACTAGAACTTTAAAGACATCCATAGTGTTCCTTACTTATGAAAAAAAACACAGTCTTTCCGGTCAATTGTTTAAACCTGTCGCCACAAAGTCCGCAGAATTTAAAAGAAAAACGATAAAAAGGTATCACTCAATATCTATTAGTCATTTACAGACATGCTGACTTCATAACCGATGAGGTTATACGGAGGTCATTTCGTCATGTTTTTTAAGGTAGCAAGGGGAATATAAATGTATTGTTAGCTTTCCTTTAAAATTTCTCACATGGCAACTCTTATCCCCAACGTTTCGTCGCAGTATTCAAAGAGAGAGTTGTAGTCAAAGTTTATCTAGTAGATTTATAGAGATTCAGTCTAATGTGTTATTTCAAAACTAGAAGAGTCTGCCATAACCCCCTTTACAGCCTCTATGGGTCATCAAAAGTCCTCGGCGACCTGACAAAATAGCACCACCCATGGTAAATAAATCAATCGACTAGAACAGAACACATGACGGGGGCAAGGGCGCGGTAAAAAAAGTGCGCCATAGTCATAAGGAACAACACCGTGTAAGGTAAGGAGTGCTTCTTTGTTTTGTAGCGTAGCTGTAGAGACTATATAGCTAACTGTCTAGTTATGGGCCCAGTGAATGTTTCATTAGAATGTAACTATGTCTAGATAGACGCGTAACAGGTTGCATATGCCAAAATCTTTTCTATGTTGATGTTTTGGTCCCCTCGCCGCACAGAACTTTCTCAGCTTTCTGCTCAAGAATCCTGAAGACGTGATTGCCCTTGCTAGTTCAATGATGACTAGATTTGACTTTTATTTCACAAGATTAAGACATTGGTGAAACGTTATGTGTTCAAAGTCCAACAGTGGCTGGTATACTGGCGTCGATAGTACAAACACAGACTGGCAACCAAATAATCCCACAGGAAACCATATTTTAGAGCAAGGTTGTGTACAAATATCTACTGTGCCAGGCGCTGAATGTTGAAACGGCAACAGAATTTGACGGAGTACTTGTGACTTCTTTGTGGGAAAATGTGGACCTCCTTTTTGAAAGATGTTAAAGTTAGTCTGTAAGATTGTTCTACCCCACCTGACACTCAGGATTTTGATACAGGGACGCTTTTATTGACGATTGATGACAGCCTTCATCCACGGTCATGAAATGTGCAAAATTATGGCGTTTGCTCAAACTCTTGTAGTGTCTAGTGGAACATGACACACCAGTTTTTCTGGTAGTTTCAGTAGCAGGATATGTTTATGTAGGGAGGGCTGCTACCCCTTGATAAACATGCTACATGTATCTACGTCAACATGGGACCCCAAAAGACAGGCGCAGCACCAACCGAGATACCGTAACTATCCAGGATTGAACCGGAGACTAAGTTACCATCTAATATTCCCTGAAACATACAGTATGTACTCAATCGTCTGGCCGATAGTGGGATGTACTATCGTGTATATGTACCGTTCATTTATCTTTCTGACGAGCAAAGGTCCATATGTGTAAGAAAGAAAATCAGACGCTGTTAAGGAGTTAAAGCGTGCGCCTCAGTACCGCATTCTTTCTATGTGTGAAAAATAAAGTAAGATCTACATTTCAGCCTGTTGTCGATTACGGCATTATAACATATAATGAGACAATTTACAGTAGATTTTGGCCAATTTGGGAAAAAAACAAGTGTGTTTTTATTTTGTTTATGTACATTAGGAGAAGACCTCGATAAGCAGTGCCTGCTTTCTGTCTCATCCTCTTAAAAAAAGGTGAAAAATAATAAAAAGAAACAGCGGTGGGTTTGTAAAGTGTAGTCTAGTCTATGTTTTGATGACACCATACCGCTTCTTTTGTCTACCAGTCCACATGCATGAGTCAGAAAACATACAAAGATTACTTACATGCATGGATGACAAAGTGTAGTTCTTCGTTCAGAAACCCGTCCCCTTACCATTTTCCAAGGTTACATAAGCTTTTATGTTGAATAGAAAAGAAGGTGTGATATATGTAGACTCCAGATTCTACATTGTAAAACCCTTTGTGACTGCTATTAATGTTTATCCAACCCCTTAAACACTTGTGGTTGCAGGTGCAGTCTGTTCTTACATAACGTCACATGTACATGTGTTTTATTACACGATCATAATTCAGTGTCACTTTAATTACGCACCTGCGTAGTTGAGCTACACTTGCAGGATATGATCTTTGATAATAACCGGGTATCGAGTGTGAAACAAACTCAGTGCAAACATAGTGAACGCCTACCGGATATGTTCAACAAGTGGGTTAGTTCCCAGGTCTTTGTATCTAACGTTTCAAGTAATAAACGTACACATTGCATCAGCCAGTTTTACCGTGAGTTTACCCAAGAAATCCTGTTCTGTAGCGGTGTACAAGGAGGGATGTCAGAAAGTCCAGGGCTACAACTTCCTGTCTAGAGATATTAACTGTTTCTCAGCTGTACCAGGGCTACAGCTTCGTGTCTAGAAATATTAACTGTTTCTCAACTGCACCAGGGCTCCAGCTTCGTGTCTAGAAATATTAACTGTTTCTCAACTGTATCAGGGCTACAACTTCGTGTCTAGAAATATTAACTCTTTCTCAACTGTACCGGGGCTACAACTTCGTGTCTAGAAATATTAACTGTTTCTCAACTGTACCAGGGCTACACCTTCGTGTCTAGAAATATTAACTCTTTCTCAACTGTACCGGGGCTACAACTTCGTGTCTAGAAATATTACCTGTTTCTTAACTGCGCCAGTGGTTCCCGGGGAAACTTATTGGTTCTCGACCCACCAGGTTAGCCTGACCCCAAACTGTCAACACAGATATATCAGGTAGCTGTTTACTCCCGAGAAGCTCCAGGGAATAACAAAGAACGTCTTGTGCGCGTGTGATTACATCGTAACTTTGTTAGGTAGAGTAATTACTAAGAGTCAAGGATGTTTGGAGCAAATGCAGCAAACTCGCATCCCGTAACGGCGAAGGACGACCACTGATAATCGTTTCTTATTTCTGAAAAATACTGACTAACGTTTTATGAGATATCAAGTCAAGTACGTTAACTTCAACGGACCAGTCGTGGAGATCACAAACAACAAAGGGAATTTCAGGAGCTGGAAACCTCCAAACATCCAACATCTAAATCGGCCGTTTTTGTTGTTTGTGTTATTTTGCTGCACCATTATGTAAACTGTAAATTTCTACTCTGTGCCTTCTCTTCCAACCCAATCCAGTTCATTTGGTTTGTGTAGTTAGTAGTAGATGTTGTTTTGGCAACACGGATGCCTTCGATGACTGACCATAATTACCACAAAAATTGACAACTTTAATATAATGTGTTTGTTTACTGTAATACTGTTTATGTTTATCTGGATAGCACTGTCATGACAACAAACCCTCACAAATCAACTGAAGCACAGCACATAATGACGAGAAGATATGACATACTACTATTTTCAGTTAGTTCTATCCAGCTGGCCCCGTGTCCGAGAGCACGTTTAACATAAAGGGAATGGCTAGCAACTCCTCCCTGTAAATATATACCGTGCTACAGAAACAGCAAGAAAACCTTTGTGCACAACGAGGGACCGAACGAGAAAACGAACATTGGCAGGAAGGTTTTCATCAATGACAGTTCATGAGTAACTAAAAACGATTTCCATGTCACAAGTAGCAACCCTCGAAAACACGAACCGCACACATGGCTACAAAAGCACTTTAACCAACACACATGTAAATACTTGCTTCACATAGCTTCGTCGCCACAAATGTATTCTTTAAAGCTTGACAAACATATGGTGTACAATCGATTGAGTTCAGGCGTAAAATGTTCATATGCAGAATCAAAGTCACACTGTGTCTCACAGTGTTTGCGGGCTTGACAGGACTGTTACAGTGCCCGATCATCCTGCCAAGGATCCATACAACTACGTTTCACGTCAGAGCCATCAGTCAAATGTTGTTTACGATTTGCAGAAATGGGTCACTTGGCTCCCATGCTGTGTAAATGGTGCAGTGTTTGTGTATCCGTTTTGGTTCAAGAGACCAATAGTGGCGATGTAAGGGAAGACGTGTGCTGCAGACCAACAGGGCGTATTCCCTATTTGAAAAACTCATCTTTTGGAATGACAATTACTTCAACATGTAAACAAATTTTGACAAGGTTTGCGTTCAACTGATTGGTACTAAAAACTCATCAACAATTTAAAATAACGTAGTTAACGCTATATCCTCATCATGAATGACACCACTCCCCTACACAGTTTGAAGATCTTGCACAAAGTTGAAGTAGCATTTTGATTCAAACTGTCTAGGGACAGGATAGGACGTTTCTGATCATCGGAGGGCGTCGCTCCTCTACTGAATCGTATACACGAAAGATGGGAGTAACAAGGAGAGGAATAAGTAAGCTGCTGAATTTGAAGCGTTAAGTCAATTCTATTAAGAAGTGGGTAAATTCGTCTTCCACTGCCTAAAGAGAAGAAGTCTAACCCAACAAAACCAGTATAATGTACACTAGCATAGCATAGTCATAGAATGTAGTTCCTAGCACCTTTGTATTTTTCCTTATTTTACATGTTGTTTGTACCTGCAATTAGCCCTCGGGCAAGAACTTGCAATAAACATTATCCCAAAACGTATTTGTTGACGAGTTAACGTTATGAACACTAACGCATGCAGTAAGCTGAAAGTGTATGTGTCAATGCTGTAGCCGCAGGTACATTCAGACAAAAATACTGAACAGCTAACATTTGCCGCATTTTTGTTTGTTTGTTTATCAAAATCACCTTAAATGTTCACGCAGTAGTTTTACACAATAAGTACAAGTTGCGTAAGACCCAGGCTATAAGACTAAATCTGCTCTTATCTAGAAATTGAGTGTAGTGGATATTTAGGGTTGTCGAGGTGTGACTCTCCTCAAACATGCACCTCCTTATCCGATAGGACGTTCCTATACCCACAGCTAGGTACTCAATGTCGAGTGAGAAAATAGGTGATAAGTGTCTTCCCCAAGGGTAAAACATAGGGATCCGAACTTTAAGGTTCTAAGTCAAGGACCCCACCCTAACCACACAACCACCTTGCAGCCTATTCGATTCACAGACAGTCTACCACAGCGCTTGAACCAAGAAAAACCTCCACAAAATGTCGGGAGAGGGCATGGAGATGAAACACAGGATGTCAGGGGAACAGAACGGCTCCATAGCCGCCAAAGAGCCTCCCGGAGTGGAGACCATGCAGCTCAAGAAGCGGGTGGGACTCTTCAGCGGCGTGGCGCTGATCGTCGGGACGATGATCGGTTCGGGAATCTTCGTGTCGCCGAAGGGCGTGTTACGAGAGGTCGGAGGCGTCGGCCCGAGTCTGCTGGTCTGGACCGGGTGCGGAGTTATCTCTATGATGGGTAAGATTTTTTCCCATATTGTCGCTGTCATGATCGAGAATGGAATTGAGCGCTTTGCCTGAGTTTTCGCTACTTTCGAGGCAAACGTGCATGTGGGGCTTTCTGTCAGTGGCCGATTAACACCTGTTGACTGTATCTCCACACAAAGTAAAAGATTGGCGGCAACTTGATTAGACTTTGCCAAGAAGACATTGTTCCCGTAATTATGTTAAGGGTAACACAATCTTTTCATGTCAGGTGGTCTAATTACTAAACTGAGTTCGTTGACCCTTTCCTTTGGAGAACAATTTTTCCTTTACGTTTGACCTGTTTGCTTCCAAATTCTATCACGGCCTTCAAAAGGAACCGATACTTTCACCAGACCACCTGGCAAGGGGGCGTTGAAAACTAATTTCCCGCCAAAATCGAGCGCTCATTTGCTTTTTCGCCGACGGCCATTGAATGGGCTTAATTGCCTCTCGGCTAAGGTAAACATGTAAGGGCTGCACAGGAATGAAGTGGGATATAATGAAACGGCACCTGGTCCTCAACTATGGTATTTACAATGTGGAATAACCAATTTACTGGGCAGTAGGTGAGCAGCACTGTAAATTTCACATGGGGTAATGAGTATAAGGCTGTCACGGATGAGGCCAACTGCGCATGCGCTGGTCAAATGTGGTCAAATGTGAAGGCCCTTAAACCATAACGTTAGATAAAACAAGTCTGGACATTGTTAAGCAAACCGACCGACGGAGGCTATATGTATCTGGACATACATTAAGTGTAGTCCAGACATGAACATTTTACAAGTCAGGGGGCTTCGCCTTTGACCTGCGCATGCACAGCTGAATCCATGAACATGCTTATTGGAGGACTTCTGTCTCATTGGGCGGCTCTACCAATGTTTGTTCGAACATGTCGCACGTATAGTTTATGATCAACTTGACTGCCCCATTGTCCCACCGTTATCTGTTATCAATGTTTATACACATCGGGCGTGGCCACTGTTATCGCCATGTTGTAGCAAACGGCTGTCAGAGACTAGTATTGATTGATTGATTATACCCATAAAACTGCAAACCGCAGCTACATGGTCTTATCTGTTTATCATAGAACATATAGTGACATATTAATACAGTCTATATCCAAAAACACATGTACATATCTCTACTGTTGATATACCAAATGATCCACAGCAAGTCGAAACTAAAGTTTATGAGTGGTAGCAAATTGAAGATCAATCAAAAGCCAAATATAGAACATAACTAAAGATTCATCATCAAAATCACAACTCATGAACCTAGTCTGTTGGTGTTGATAGTGGCATTTCAATCATATGGCGTCTCAAGAAAAGTATATGACTTTTAGACTTTGCAAACGTGCAGATATTTCAGACAGCACCCACTGTCTTTCGTAGGTGACCGAAGAGAATCTGAAGTCCAAATGTCTTAATATTTGTAGTGAATATCTCATTACCGGGATGTCTAAACTTCATCAACATAATCTATTTCTCAGATGCAATTATACAGCGTTTACATGGATTTCTTTTTGAATCCCAACAGGAGCCCTTACATACGCCGAGTTGGGTACCATGATAACAGAGTCCGGTGGCGAGTATGCCTACTTGTTCAAAGCCTTCGGACCCATCCCGGCCTTCCTGTTCCAGTGGACGAACGTGATCCTGCTCAAGCCGTCCTCTCTGTCCGCCATCGCTCTCAGCTTCGCCATCTACGTGGGGCAACCGTTTTACCCGGCATGCGTTGTTCCTGACGCAGTTGTCAAGTTCCTGGCAGCCGTCTGCATCGGTACGTTTGGTCTATCTGATGTCACTTTATGCAAAAAGACTGAATTAGATTTTTTTTAAATACAGTTCGTATGTTTGTATTAGAGAGGCGCACACTATTCTGTAATTGCATGTACACTTGTCAGTAACGGCGCGACCACATTCGCCATAGGTCGTATGATCGATTTTTGATATAGTAAATATCCGACAGGCTGTCTTAGATACCTAGTAACCTACGACAGCATTTTCGGTAACAATACATGTTATTTTCATACGATTCAGCCAAAACTAAAACAAGAATGTCCTCAGTTTGCGCTCGTACCACAATCGCACGATGAACGATCAAGATCATAAGTAATAGTGCTGTCACGTGGCTTGGGGTGCCTAGACCCCATATATGGTCCCTTTCGGTCAATATTGTCCATGGTAAAATCCTAATTGATATCAGTCCTACAGCTTCGGCTGTGGCTTATACAAGAGTGGCAGTCTATGCCACATAGGTCCTAGATCAATGCCCCGTGACTCAAGTCGTACACTAAATAACACCATAGGCAAGGTAACAGTCAATAAGGGTGGTTCCTTATGTTTGTCAAGTCACCGGTACCGGGGCACAACGTACGGCTTAGATCTGTATCAGCAACCTTTTGTATCAATCTTTTCTGGCATGGTTTAAGCTGATTTCTGTAAACACTACCTGTGATACCGGGAGGTTAGCTGAAACTATTTGATCTTGGCAGACAAAGCTTGCTTTCGTACTTCTTTTCAGCTACTTGTTTGATTTGTTTTTAAGGATGTTGTTTTCTGAATTTAAAGTTGGCAATGGTAGTTCGTCCATCAGATTGTGTTCTGTTAGTTCGCAAACCGATTACACAGCTAGCTTGAAACACGTAGAATACTCGTAGGTCATTAACGGACCTAGCTTCTACGTTGTTCACATTCGTTCTGTTCAAAGTGTCTCAGAACAAGCATACTGGTGCAACACTGTACAACATTTACATTACTCATTAGTACACTAATATATGAACTCTGTACACAGTTTTGGTGACAGCCCTGAACTGTATAAGTGTGAAGGTGGCCGCCCGTATCCAAGTCTTCTTCACCGCTATCAAGGTGTTAGCCCTGGGTGTCATCATCGGCGTCGGCATCTACTCTCTGGCCATAGGTAAGAAGATGTGTTGAAATGTCTTAAACTCACTTCTTCTTGTTGGCACTCTAAATGATGAAATGTTCCATTTTCTTTACCCTTAAAGTTAAAAGTTAAATGCCCTTCCTCCACTATATATATGATGTATATGGTACATTTGTATAAAGCCCTTTGGCCACATAGCTTTCCTCTTATAATAGTATAATACAGGTTGACAAGCTGCTACTGTAAAACCGGTAATTATAAAGTGATAGTAACACAACTCACGTAAGGGTCATGTAGAAAGGATACATTTTTCCCCGTTAATTACTGTTCTTCGTACCAGGCAACACCACATGGCTCAGCCCGGACAAGGCCTTCCAGACCGGGCACACCATCACCATCTCTGACATCGGTCTAGCGTTCTACCAGGGGCTATGGGCTTACGATGGATGGTAAGTAGGAACATGTTATTGCCTTTCTTTTCTCTTATGAAGGTACATAGTATAAGGATTTGCCATCCAGACGCTGTTTTCATCACATTAGACAAGGAGAACAATCTTTCACACAGTAGGACCACAAAACGACAAAGATGGTATTGATAAGCGCACTCGATCCTTAGTTTCCCCATCGAATATTCTTTGCGTATATACTTGATATGTGTTTTGTTCTCTTTGTCAGGAATAACCTCAACTTTGTGACGGAGGAGATCGAGAATCCTGTCAGGTATGTTGTGTACTTCTTGAATATTCAAGAGGACTTTTTCAAGTGAAAAGACTTGTATTTAATACTCGATAGTTTAAATCCTACCGAGGACATTATTGCCAAACATATATGGCGTCGCCAAAACAATTTCACTTTCTGATTTCATTCTACAGAAACCTTCCGCTGGCCATCATGATCAGTATCCCACTCGTCACCCTGCTGTACGTGCTGGCTAACGTGGCTTACTTCTCCGTCATGACTCCCTCCGAGCTACTGGCGTCAGGAGCAGTCGCAGTGGTAAGATCCCAAACCTCCAACATACGTATAAAATCACTTCTTGAACTAAATAAATGTGTTAAAACTTCTGTTATAGCTTAAGTTTGTTGATGTCAAGCAATGTATCGTAGCAAATAAGAAAGACTCTAATATAACCATTGTTATTACAAGTACGTATCCAAATCTCTCTTACAAACGTTTTCTATACTGTATGTTGCAGGATGGAGATCTAGTTTCATCTCGTGAGATCTCGTGAGATCATACGTGAACCAAATATATGTTTTATCCGTTTGGCTTTGTGTAGTCTGTTGCACTCTGTCGAAGTATTTCGTGTCGCTCGTGCTTGTCTGTAATGTTTACGTTTTTGTTGCTTGTTGTTTTAGGTCAGAAATAAGAAACATAGATGTGTCGTGCGTCGCAATATTCTCGCTACCGACATGGGGAAAAAAGGCCCTGCAAGACAACTCTTCGTCCTACTTACGTGTTGTTCATAGAACAGGACAAAAAGATACGTTGACGTCTATTAAGCCCATGTCTTAAGCACAGTAGGAAAATCGATCAGCCCACGAGTCTGCAAGTTTAGAAGTTTAGATATCCGCCAGGTCAATGAGCCCCGTTCAACGTTATATGAGAGATTTTCAGATGAAAATGCGCGACTACATTCGGCAATCTTCTTGCAATGAACAAGTAGGGACTAGGCTCTTCGATTGTGTGATCAACACCCCTAACCTTAACCCTAACATAGGGTCGTCGCCACATAGGGTTGTCGTGACATAGGGTCATAAGCACACCAGTGTGTTGCATTTTCTAAAGGATGAAAAACAAGATTGGTTGAAAAAACACGGTTGTCTTGCAGAGCCATTTTTCTATCAAATCTCCCGTCACGTCCCATACATGTGTGCATGTGCATCTACCTCCACCCTTCCATGCTTCGCTACCCGCCTGTGACTCTCCACCACATGTCATCGCTCTTCCCTATGCCTACCCACAAGCCAACACAATCGATCTATATCACAGGAATAACATCTGATGATATTATGAAATCCCCGAAAATAAAAAATTACACGTGACTTTTGATCATACATAGCTCGATGTTTCATTAGATATCTGCGTTGATTACACCTCTTTGACTGAAAATCCCTTTGTTCCATGAACTTCCGTCTGTATATTTTGTACGTACTGTGTCCTTTTGGTGCCTGGAATACAACCCACGGAGCTGTCATGTAGAATGGCCATAAAAGTATGCGGGGAGCAAAAAGAAAGTTGTTGCTACATGTATACTGAGACTGTTTCTCTGATCATTTCATGTCCTTAAGACGCCGTCGTGCCGGAAATGATAAACAGAATCGTTACTTCTCTAAAAAATCACACCAGCCCGATATGCTCAGCCTGCCATTGCTGCTTGCCGCCCATGATCATCGTGTGATTGCAACATTCCATCCATCCATGATTCATTCATTCCTTCCCTCCTTCATCCAGCCCTTTACCAGCATCATCATAGCATCCTCATCCACCCCGCATAGCGACGACGCCACCTGCGTGTCACAGTGAATGACTATGACATTTCTCTCTCGTTTCTCCACCAGACGTTAGGAAACAGATGGCTGGGCGTCATGGCGTGGATCATTCCCTTCTCCGTCGCCTGCTCGACATTTGGCGCCTGTAATGGGACGGTATTTACGTCGGGAAGGTGAGCCGGGTGTGTCAGCCACCATAACCCAACCCTCCCTATCCATCCCGATCCCACAACCCTCTAGGCGCGTCCACACTACTAATCTGTGCACCTGATTTTTCTCTCCCCCTCCGATGATGTTCAGACGCTCGGTAACAGGTTCCTTGGCGTGATGTCGTGGGTTGTCCCATTTGCCGTGGTCTGCTCTACCTTCGGGGCCTGTAACGGGTCTTGCTTTGCGGCATCCAGGCAAGTCATATCCGACCGATTTCTTACATCACGAGTACGCACTGTAAAAGCTTCAGCAAGTACATTTTCTTGCCTTTTTTATTTTGACACTACAGACGCTGGGAAACAGATACCTGGGAGTGATGGCATGGATAATCCCGTTTTCCGTAGCCTGCTCCACATTTGGCGCGTGTAACGGATCGGCCTTCTCTGGGGCGAGGCGAGTACTCGGCCGGAAAGAACGAAAAACAGTTCTCATCTACTCTCCTTCTAAAAGCCTCATATGCCATCCATTCTAACTGTCACATCTTGTCATTTCAACAAAAGCACATGCGCGTAAAAGAGAACTAAACCACATTCAGGTACTTTCGGATTGGTTAGACAGTGATATCAATGCGCAGCGTATACAGATGTTGAAGGGCCAAACAGGAATTCCACTTCTATCCTGAAAGCAACAAACAATAAAGCGCGAACTTGTGACGTCCTTTTATTTTGTACAAATGCAGAATGCTGTCAAAGCTTTTCCCTTCGAGCAGTAAAAAACTGAATCCATAGAAAATTACCATCCAACTTCCCACCAATGTTCTATGCGCAAAATGTAATCGCAAAGGCAAATATTTCACCGGCGGCAACTGAGTTTGAACTGAAGCTAGTATTGCAATCAGTCTTCCATCATAGTAAAAGAAATCAGTCATACCTTTTTTTCACACATAATTCATTCATTTCAACTTCGATCATTCCAAAGTCATCTCTTTACTTTTGATACTGTAAAACTCATGATTTTTCTACGGTAACGATATCGGTACTTTTGCACAGGCACAGCACAAGTGATGCGTAACTTCACAGCAGCATAGTGCATAGTACATAGCTTGCCAAGGCTGTCCTAACCACACAGATATGAGTGATTTTAGCATGCTTCGCGTAAAGAGTGTTTGCCTTTGCTACGTAAAAGAAATACATTTGTATCTTATTATCTAGTTTCAACAGTTGATACTGTAATGGTAGTTATAGCTGCCACGTTGGAAGAAAGATTTGCAAGCCCCCCTCCCCACCTGTCACGCCGCATGACGTCACGACATTACCCATCATCCCTTGTGATTGGTTCCTCCCAGGTTGTGCTACACGGCTGCGCGGAAGGGCCACATGGTGGAGATCCTGTCCATGATTCACGTCAAGCTCCTGACGCCTTCTCCGGCCCTCATCTTCAACGTACGCAATCTTGTAGAATATACATTCTCATTCACAGTTTAGTCTATGTTTCTGATAGAAGTATCATACTAAGGTTGAAAGTTCATCTGTGCCAGTAAAAGTCATCCTGAAGCAAATATGAACCAGAAACTGCAATTTTCGACCAAAATTGTACTTCCCCAAATTTTTTACTGTCTATCTCCAGTCTTCAGGCCTTTTTCTCTCGGCCTTTTTATGTCACACAAGCGACTAAGGACAAAGAGAAATTGCGAGGAAAAAAAGAAGTGAAACCAAACAAAACCAGAATTTGCATAACATGGAATGAAGTTCTTCGTGTTATTGTACCTTTTCCCCATTATTATGTGTTGTTTGCACTTGAAATTAGCCCTCGGGCATGAAGTTGCAATGAACATGTTGAAAGTCCCGATTCCTTTATGTGTACAGTTTTCATTCATGGTGTCATTTACCAACACAGATTAAAGTTTCATGCTAACAATATACTGACGTCTGTTCGTCACTCCTGTCTCCCTTCAGTCGTTCATCGCCCTCATCATGATCATCCCGAACGACTTTGACGCCATCATCAACTACTTCAGCTTCGCGGCCTGGATGTTCTACGGCGGGACGTGCCTGTCTCACATCGTCATGAGGTTCACTCAACCTGACAACGAGAGACCCATCAGAGTAAGTCTCTCTGTACAGGCTTGAGATATCAAAACCTGTGTTATCTCATGCTTTGCGTAGGGCTGGGGAGAATGATGTTTGTCTATATATTTTTATATTTCAGCCATACATAGTATGGTGAAATATATTGTATTCGTAATGTTTCTTCTTTCTTCTTTCTCCTGTCAAATCTTCAAAGTGATTCATCTCCGCCGTTCCTGGACCGAATGACCTGAAATTTGGCACAGGGGTAGAATGGGCCAATACCTTGATGCTTTTTTCTCATTTTTTTCATATCTGCCTCTAAAATGATTTTATTGAGATTTTTTGGTCAATTTTAGACCAAAACTGTATATTTTGGCCCCTGTACCCTGGTATTACAACCAAATGAGCTGAAATTTGACAGAGATGTGCCTTGATAATGCCCCCATATAAATTCGATAACACTTTTGGTGTACAGTACAACAAAATGCTTATTTTTGCGATTTTTTGACCTATTTTTGACCAAAAAAGGACACTTTTGGCCCTTGTACCCTGGTATTACAACCAAATGAGCTGAAATTTGACAGAGATGTGCCTTGATAATGCCCCCATATAAATTCAATAACACTTTTGGTGTACAGTACAACAAAATGCTTATTTTTGCGATTTTTTGACCAATTTTTGACCAAAAAAGGACACTTTTGGCTCCTGTACCTTGGTATTGCAACCGAATGAGCTCAAATTTGACACAGATGTGCCTTGATAATCCCTTCATATAAATTCAATAACACTTTTGGTGTACAGTGCAACAAAATGCTTATTTTTGCGATTTTTGGCCAATTTTTGACCAAAAAAGGACACTTTTGGCTCCTGTACCCTGGTATTACAATTAAATGACCTGAAATTTGGTATAGATAGGCATTAGATACTTGGTAACAAGATTCAAGTAAAATTTTTGACATAATCAACTTTAAAATGATTAATTTTGGCACTTTTCTGAGGGGAAATTTGTTTTCTTTTGGCCTCCTGACGTGACCTTCCGTGACCCCGCACAGAGCCACACCTGTGCGCGTCAGCCGGAGAGTTAATTGAATCAAAGACCTAGCCAATCAGCGAAGAGGAGGCCAAAGGCTAATCAATATTCATAAGCGGGGCCTCATGATCCCGTATATAGCAGTGTTCCCGCCAGGGGGAGCGAAGCCCGCCTAAGGCTCTCGCATTTTAGACTATTCAGAAGGCTTTATATTGTATCAGTTCTTAGGGGCATATCTATGATAATCGCATCAGTCACTTAACTTCTCTTCAGGAGTTCAGCGTAACACTATTTCAGGTCAAACCGTCAAAGGCAACTAAAAACAAACTTTAACGTTACTGAGTTCAACAGTACTTATAACTTGTTATCCGAAGTTGAAACGCTAGCGATGGTATTTTCGCTGCGCTGTTAGCTCCGTGCGACTGTTGTTGACGGTCTTATAACGGTATATTTTGCACCCCTGTACCCTGGTATGAGTAACATTTGGTATAGATAGGCATAATTGGTAAAATGATCCAAGTGAAATTTTTGGCATAAAGTACTGTAAAAGGCTTAATTACAGCACTTTTTTGGGGGGAAATTGGTTTTCTTTCGTTCTCCATGGCATGACCTTTCGGACGTTCACCCCACAGAGCCGACATCTGCACCTGCGTCTAGCCGGCAGGAAGAGTTAATTCAATTAATGGTTCAGCCAATCAGCGAAGAGGAAAGCAAAGGCTAATTAATATTCATAAGCGGGACCACACAATACGTTAATTTGAAGACTCAGGCCGTACAGACTTCTCGCCAGGATTTTTTCAAAGCGTCGGACAGGGGTCCGGGGCCGCCGAATGTCCCTGGCGGGGTCCAGGGGCAGGGCCACTGTGGGGGGGACCCAGGTGGGCGAAGCCCCCCCGGAAGCTCTTGCATTTTAGACTATTGAGAAGGCTTCTTTTATCAGTTTTTTTAGGGCCATATCTACGATAATCGTAGCAGTCACTTACTTCTCTTCAGCAGTTTGACTTTAAAATATTTCGGGTCAAAGCTTCAAAGACAACTAAAACCTCATAAACAACAAACTTTACTTAGCTCAACAGTATACAAAAATATTGTACGGGTTGCCATCCTTAGTTGAAGCGCTTATTTATAGCGCTAGTATCTTCGCTGCGCCGTTAGCCGCCGTGCGACTTTTGTTGACGGTCTGATATCCCTACGTCGCCGCCTCGCTGATATTCCCACGGACATGTTTCAAGAAAAATACCCAGCAAAAAACGCTGTTCTGCGTCAAATTCTATTCTATAAAACATGTGGGACTCAGTGTTACAGTCTAAATATTTTGTAGAAGCACCGCTGTAGAAAAGAAGGTCCAAGCAATGTAAAACATATCACGTAGCATGAAGTTCGCTGTCAACTGGCACACAGCACATGACTGTTTGAAACTCTAAGTCTAATCAACAGCCGTGTTTGATTGATAGCCGGCGGTCCTTTGATGAAGTCGGCGAAAGGTGCGTTAGTTAGAAAATTTGCGTTTAGTTTTGATACGTAATTATAAGTTAGACAGTGGCGAGAATGATTATTTTCTCATCAATATTTCTCTTCAGAATTATTTGAACTTAATTGTACATCTAAACAATTGGCTTACCTGTGCAATGTTTATATGATTAATGATCAGTGTACTGAAATCATGTGTAACGTATGGCTCCTAGTCAATAGATCAGCATTTTCTCTATAGTGACCACCTGTCTATAGTGGCCACATTTCCTAGTGCTGTTGTTGTTTGACATAAACTTTGAACATTTAAATTGTAAGTAACTTTAGACTGCCAGAGTTTCAGCCCAATAAAACACTCTCAGTGCCAGGGTATGAACAGACTGACCAGACAGACGAAAATAAATCCTCCAACAAGGTTCAATCGTATCTTCCGGGTCTGGCAGGAAGTTGTTAAACTAAAATAAGAATAGGCTCGATGGCTGATTGCATACAAAGTAAAACAGTTTAACAGTTTTACAGCTTGAAGAAAACAAACGCTCCTACAGTACCTGCACCTGCTTGATAATTATTAAATCGTATGCCCTACTTGAATAAAAAAAGTTCACTGCAATAATAAATGTACCCACATCACAAGGAGCTTATACTTTTTTAAACTTACACCTAGTTATCGTACTGAAAATTGTTAATGACATTACATGAAGTCATTCAACAATTTTCAGTCATGATGAAAATTTTCTGAATGGAAGGTGTGATTATTGTCATTTTCTGAAAAATAGAAGCAAGCTCTGTTTTTACCTGGAATCAATTCACAATGCCAGTCCACTTTTGGGGATAATGTACTGTTAAGAGGATGTTCCATTTTTGCGCAGGGGTGATTTGGAACAGTCCAATGTTGCGTGGGAAGGGGTATGGCTGAAATATGCTGTATTTGCTCTTAAGCAAATGTCGGCCTTTCTAGTTTTATTTTTCTATTTGCTTTTTGGACAGACGAGGACGATGTGGCACTGCACTCAAGTTTTTGTAACTTATATTAACAATGCCACATACACGGTACAGACAGAAGGAAGGTCGTGTAAAGTGCCTTTCCCAAGGGCACAACGTCGGGGGCACGGTGGGAATCGAACTCATAGACCCATAGATTCCGAGCCGAAAGCTCTACCAGTTACGCCACGCCCGACGCCACAAATGTCTACATTTCTGCATTATATACCATAGCATTGGCACCTGAAGCTAAGAGCACAACCTGCTGTACTTACAACTGCATGGTGTCTACGTGCCCAAACGTGGGCAGTTGCATAGAGATTGTACGTTGTAAGCACGTACAACTCACTTACATTTTGCGCAGCGAACGTTGCACACAACCGGCTCACGGCCAGGCGTGGCGAGCAGACCACATACTTACACTTTAGCTTGCGCAACCGTGCGAGAGACGTGCGCAACCGTGCGAGAGACGTGCGTTGAGACGTACTCCCTCCCTGCTCTTGCCAGTCCTTCTCCACGTTTTCGGAAAAACGTAGCGGACGTGAACTCCCAAAAAAACGTACGGACAAAAAGCATGTACGGTGGATTGTGCCCTTAGCTTGAGAGTGATTGGAACCATTTAGATTCTAAGACAACGTTCAACGCTACACTTTGGATAACCTTGTCTCCGTTGAGACCTCCTTGTCATCTTTTAGACCACCATGCCTTTCCCTTAGCTTTTGCTAAAAGCAACAGCTTTTAAAGGCATTTCTAGCAGAAAACCGTTGCCAATATTTTTGTCAAAGCTTCAAGAAAACGACTTATCCACGCTACCTCAACACGAGAATTTTAGAGTGACGCAGGATTGAACATAATAGATAGAGTCACACAGTCAACAGTGATAAGTGAATGCCTAAACTCTAAACCTGACTAGCTATATTTTTGTTGTTTTATTTTTACTTGCTTGCAGACGCCGATGATTTTCCCTGCCCTGGTCGTGCTCGCCTCCCTGTACCTGATTGTGGCGCCCATCATCAGCGAGCCGGACCTGTGGTACCTGTACGCCGCCATCTTCATCCTCGCGGGACTCCTCTTCTACTTCCCGTTCGTCCACTTCGACTACCACCCTCCCTTCATGAGTAAGTCTCACCATCTAAGCGGTTATCTTAATAGACTTCAACAAATTATGAAAGACAATTACAAATAGCGCAAAACTGTCGTTGCCAATCGGCATCAATGTGTTGCCTGAACTTGAATTCTTTTTAATTGCCACAAATGTAGGCAAAAACCTTTTAAAACTCAAATTCAAAGAGACACAATACTGTACTGTTACAAATTGTATGAAATTCAGCTACGACAAAAAAGACTCGGCATTTCAAAAAGTACACAGAAGAATTATTCTCCTATGCAGATCCTTGCCCGTGACCGATACAATATACTCGATACAATATACTTGAAACTCTACTAATACCAACATCGCATTTCCAAACCGGGGCCCGGCGGGACTGTTTGTGGAAAGGAAAAATAGAAATGTATACGTAAAATATACACAAATAATGCCCGCGAATGTTCTCTTTACGTCTTATGTAGTCTGGCGTCATCTATATCATACTTATGATATCTTTATAGAGAGCTGCCCTGCCGGGCCCAGGTCTAGAAATGTGATGTAGGCCTATAAAACCGGGTTGAGGTTTCCACTTTTGTGGGCGTGGTCTCAGCCAATCAGAGAATTGCCTAAATGTTTTCTTCATACAAAGCCGATTTTGGTTGTCTCAGCGTACCAACATACTAACTTTATATTTTTCTGCCGTCCCCCAGAGTACATCACCATATTTCTGCAGCTCCTGATGAACGTTTCGCCCCCCACCGAAGCGCCGAAGGACGTATAACACGTCACCGAGACAAACAGACTTATCATGGATACACCCAGCATACTTGTGTCGTCAACGATTATTTGAATAGTTTATAATTAACGTCTCGTTAACTGTAGAGCAAATACCCAACACTCTGTACATAGTATAATCTAAACTGGGTGCAACCATCTTATGTAAGGCAGGGGTGTATAAAACATCAACATTATACTATGACCAAGGAGAATCTTTATGTCCCTTTTCTGACCTGCCTTTCGTTAAGTTCTATGTGAATTCAGTAAGGTAAAATCAAAGTGCACTGCCACAAATAACGAAACCCTAGCTCCAGGAGTTCAGTATATATGTATAGATATATATGGGTATAGGCATAGAATGATCTTGTAATGTTCGAATATAATGGGGTCAGTGGTCAAACTTACTCCCGTGCCTTGCACGAAGCACAGGGACTTTTTTTTTCTTTGGATAGATATTGTAGATATCGATAAGTATTTACGTCATAGAGTGGTTGTTAAAAGTCGTCATCTCATGATCATGAGAGACACATTTGAAGGTAAAGTGCTACTTTGCCACAGTTATACCTCTGGAGTAGTATATAGTACTTGGTTTGCGAGAGAAATATTTCCCTGGAAGTGATAAATGTCTGCTATCATTGTACCTCAATATTTTGGATGCTATAAAAGTGCTCAAAACACATAATGTGTCAAGTGCAGGACATGACAAGAGATGCCATCAAAACATAGGAGAAATATTGTTGTGCTGATAAGTTATCATTCTGAGACGTATGACCGAACAATCTGTCTATAACAATGATTAAATGTTCTAAGTGTCAAAGCATTGAGCCTTCTGTGATATTTCTGAAAATTAACAATATATACATATGTAAACATTATTTTAGTCCCGTTCATCCTGCCCATATGGCCCCGTGCGGTTTTTTCAAAACTTCACATGTAGTGATGTGCAGTGCATGTGTGTGTGTGTGTGTGTGTGTGTGTGTGTGTGTGTGTGTGTGTGTGTGCGCGCGCGCGTGTGTGTGCATGCGTGCGTTTTGTGTGTGTGTGTGTGAGGTATTTCTTTTTCACTATTTTTACCTCTAGTTTTCCCTGTTGATGTAGAACAGGCAACATAACGTTACATACATACATACATACATAGAAACATGCATACATATCTTTCTATGTACAGTTCCTACTAAAGTGAGTTCCTACGGAAGTGAGAGATACCACATGAAATATATACATGCACATTGCACTTAACTTTACAAATTTCGAGGCAGTACTAATCCTCAAATGGTAATGGGATATTATGTCAAACTGTGGTTTGGAATGTCAAGGCAAATATATCACCTGATTGACCTTACTGGATAAGTCCAAACCTGACCGTATTTGACGCCCGACGTAAATATCACCATGGATCAAAAGCGACGCGTTGCGGCGGAAAACGTCACTGCAGTTGGAAAGAGCTAATTGAATGACACGATCCTGTTGCAGTACTTCGTTGAGCTGCTAGGTGACGCTTTTGATCCATATGTCACATACACGTTCAAGACCTGTTTTATTTTTGCTTGCAAGGCAGGGCACCGCCATGTTGGGTGTCACCATTGAGTGAGTTATTTTTCTCGACCTGTGGGTGTGTCTTAATGTGTGCCCACGGTTGATTTATACTATAGAGTGACAGGATGTGAGGCGGAATAGTGTGTAGTCGGGGATTGTCAAAGTCTTTCGAGACATTATGTGTGATAAAACTAAATTCTCGAATAATCATGGAAGCTCCTTTGTGTTCGAAGTAAGTTCATAGTACAATGCGTAACTTCTTCCGACACCAAGGTATACACGGGTCGAATTTTCAACGACTACTGTCGCCCTATTCAGGATTTTTTTTATCTGTGTATACCTCTGTGTTGGAAGAAAGCTTAGCATTGTACCAAAACCAAATTCTGTTGCGCTTTCTCTTTAACTAGCCGTCATGTCAGTCACTATCATTCGCTAAAGGAAAACACAAAAACACTGAATTAGAAAAGCAAACAAACTTTTATTCAACAACTGTCGTCACCTTAAACTGAAATAAATATAGAAAATGTCGCTGTACAGTTTACTAGTATCTTATTCTCAGTAGAAACGGTAGAACTCGCTCATATTTACAAAAGGATTGTCTATACAAAACTTCATGAACAGCAGCAGCAGTTTTGTGTACATTTGAGCAGCACATGTAGATCGTTTTAACAAGACGTGTACGTGCAAACAAAATACTGGAAAACTGGGGAAAAGGTGCAAAATGAGGCAAAACGAACAATGTGCAAAATGTAAATGAAAACAAAACAAAAACATGAACATTACAACATCATAATCGCCCAAATCACGCTCATTTGATTGGGCCCAAATATGGTTTTCCTGATACAAACGTTTCCCTAGGTGCTAACAGCTTTTCAGTGATAAAAGTTTAAGAACGTATTTCATTCCAGCTACAACTGGAGCCTTTATAATTACAACTTGGAGCTTTTCAATGAAAATAAGGCTTCTTTCGTTACAGTTACAACAAAACATCTTATATTACAATGTGTGACATTTGAATCAGTATCTGAAGTTCGGAGGTGGTGGAGGTGGTGGCGGGAAGTACGAAGGATAGTTCGGTCTCAAGTTAGAGAAGGGGATGGGCTGGTTATAGCACATCAAGTCCAGAACACTCTTGTTGGGCGGAACCACGGACAGGAGTTTGTCGTAGTTGAACATCTGCTGGCCGGTCGGACGGTAGAACGGTTCTGGGTCCACCACGTCGTACCTGGGCATGGGCGGGTTGGTGGGGTACCGCTGATGGGGCAGTCTCTGGTACTCCCGGCTAACCGGGGACGGTCTGTCCTCTGACCCGCGAGTTCTGTTCGGAGACGGGTATCTGTCCTGCGGGAAGGGGCTGGCACTCCGCACGGGGGTGGCACCGGAGAATCTGTTCTCGGGGAAGATGCTGGCGTTAGGAGCTGGGATCCTGTCGTTGCTGGCGGGGAGGAGACTGTGAAAGTTCGGGTAGGCCCTGGCGCCGGTAGCCAGAAAGTCTCGGTCACCGTACCGGCTTCTGGAGGGGAAGGCATGTCCGTTAGGCTGGTGGCACTCGTACTCACTGGAGGATAACGAACTTGAACTGGAGCTCGTCGCGGTGTTGTACGGCGGGAAGAAGCAGGGAGACCGTCTGTACTGTGAGATCGGCACGACCGGGTGACGCGGGGGGTAGACGGCGCTAGAGGACAGCCTCTCGGCAGCCGTTTGCGTCGGTACGGTCCCCGACGGCGTCGAAGTCCTGATCGCGGTCCCCACGAAGTCGTCCAAATCCAAATCGGAATCAGAATCTGACGAATCGTCGTCACCACCACATTGCACTGCAGTGTCCTGGAATTTTTTGGGCGAAACTCTCGGTCTCACACTGCCGCTCGTTGCAGTCTCGCTCGGTCCCGCCGCGTGCAGGATAGAGTCTATGGCGAAGGGACTTTGCAGGGAGGACACCTCGGATGCAGGGCTCTCACTGCCCGCGAGGTTTCCCGAGTCTTCCGAAGTAGTGGTGCACACAGACCCTGGAGTCTCGTAGTCGGCCTCTCCCTCTCGCTCACTGGAACTGTCCTGTTTCTTCAAGGCATCCTTCGGAACCTTGTCCTCGTACACGGCCCAGTAGTTCCCCTTGGCGAACGGGCGGCTGGGGTCCTTAGGCACCTTGTAGAAACACTTGTAGGTGGACAGGTTGTGGCGTACGGAGTCTTTCCAACCCGTGTAGTCACCGCGGAAGAACGGGTACATTTTCTGGAAAGAAGAGGAGGGATAGTGGTTAGTGTACAGGCACAATAGAGTATTCCATCACTGAAAAACCGAACAACTTGAATCAAGGAGGCTTTTATAATATCAAGGAGGCTTTATCAAAAATGATACACAAATTTGGCAAACATGTAGTTGAAAGTAATGTAAAAGTACAGGTATATGGACTTTCGACCAAAAGGTTTGCAGCAACACCAATGACTATATATACATAACTAGTATACATTGATGAACAAATATTATGCGTTGCGGAATAGTTGAACAGTTCTTGCTGTAGTAGGCGTTGGGATCCAAGACAAGTCTTGTGTCTATGGGATTACGTGTGGGATTCAGAAGAAATTTTCCAGCTAACTGAATCTATTAGTGCCCCATTCATGATTGAAGTGATATTGAAAGGTGGGATGTAAAAACGGTACACACCTTGAGTGCTTCGTGTATCTCCTTCAGCGGTAGCTTCTTCTCAGGTGCGTTCTGTATCGCCATGACGACCAGGGCCAGGTAGGAGTACGGCGGTTTGGGGTAGCGCTGGTACTTCCGCTTCCCCTCCACCTCGTCCGTCCGCCGGTAGTTCTTCCACCTCACGTTCGCAGCGTTCTTCTTTCTTTTGGCGGGGAGGGACGCACGCTTCCCCGAGGAGGCTGTCTCGGAGGAGTCGGTGTCTGTCCCCACCCGTGGGCGCTTGCTGGGCGGCTGGCTGGTGGGAGAGTCCATCCTGGTGAGGCAGGGGGGGATGGAGCCCTGGAGGTCAGCATCAGTTGGGAGACTGTGGATAGGAAGGAGGCAAATCATTAGGCAAGCTCAAGAAACAAACAGACAAACAAATACAACTCATTCAGTACATGCATGAAATTACAAGGATCTGATACGATTAGATGTTTTTGTGACGAACTCTACTCCTAACATAACCTAGCATCACCCAGCTATTGACTACAGAATCATTGGACCCTAGGCGTACTTCCAATTCTCCAAGTATCCTATTGCACCACCATCATACATGCTTGTTTGTTTGTTTGTTTATTCTTTATTTAACCAGGACTCACCAAGACAGACACAACCCCCTATGCGATTTAGACCCCATTCACACTCAGAAAAACGATTCGAATAAAACATGTTATCCGAATAAAACTACCCGATCCGAATAAAACTTAGCAGTTTGAACGCTCCCAAATCACTTGGATTTCATCGATTCGAATCCCTCGCGATCCACCTCGGGGAGGTAGATAGAACTCCGGGAAGTGGATAAAACTGCGCCGCGGGGAGTCTCGATTCGTGCGATTCGGCAGTGTGAACGCGCAAGTGGATAGGATTCCGCTAATTCCGGGGTGTAACGTCATTCATCCGGGAACTTTGGGTCATACTTCGAAATACTACACACGCCTGATTGCTTCTTTTTTCAGCGAGCATTTTCCGCCGTATTTTACTCCCAACAACAATAAGCGGAAAGAAAGGGAAATCTTCATCATTCGCCAAGTGGACACCGTAACAAACGAAGCTGCTTATTTCCATCTGGGGATTAGGGGAGACGCAGAAAAAGCTCGGGAAGCGTTAATAAAAACAGGGACATTATAATATGAATATATATCCGAAGGAGCATGGAGTTGAGAAATCCCTCGACCAGTGCAGAAATAAAGTGAAGAATCTCAGCCAACTACCGCAAGACGTAGCGATACATCTTTGAAACGCAACTAATGTTTTATTCAGATAAGACTGATATGAGGGTGCACTAATCGGATTGCTGAAGGGCAGTGTGAACACAATTTTGGACCGGATACAAAATTTTTTATTCGGATAAATGTTTTATTCGAATCGTTTTTCTGAGTGTGAATGGGGTCTTATACGCCAAACAGTTATTCAACTGGATTTGAATGTAACGATATACAGTTTGTATACTATTTTTGGTTAAATTTCGAGAGAATTGTGAGAATAAAGCACAAGCCATCCATCTGGTCCGCGTCAGGGCGCAAATCCCCGGAGCGCGCAGGGGATCATGGGGATTAGAACAACATCAGAAACGTCACTAATGGTGATGGATGGGCAACAAACTTTGTAGAAAATTGTAGGAAATATTGTGACTGATAAACTGGTGGAAGTACCAGTCATTTAGCATCTTTTACCAGCTTAGAACCTTCAAGTACTAAACTATCAGTCTAGCATTGATGTATTCGAAATCTTCTCAGAGAGAGGAACTAGTTGTCGTTCATCAAGTACACAAAGTATGGGCACTAGATATTTCTAAACACGTACAGCTAGGTGGGTGTTACAACGAAGGGCGGTTATACCGACTGCATATATTCACTATTGTTACTGCATACAGAAACCTGTAAACTCTTCTTCACTCTCTCGAAGATTTATCCACGCTCTATCGCCCTCTCAGACACTCGAAACTGTACAAACTAACTAAGTCGGGTATCTACAAACCATTGACAAAAGCTTAGGGAAGGTTTTCACAAAACCCCAATAGGACTTGTCCATAAATATTTGTCTATCCGCCCTGGTTTCTCTGAACCCCAGAGCTTTTCTGAGAAAAGTAGTATCGAATGGCCACTTACTGGTTACGTATTACATGAATCAAATCCAATCTTTGTACCACATATGTCTATGACATTTCAAATACGATCTATACTAATATATACTTTGGTCGTATTGCGAGTTTGAAGTTGCATGGGTACCTACACGTTCTATCAGAAAATCGATTCGACACTGGAACACAACTTGTTGACAATCGCAGACAACTCAAAACTAGCATGTGTTCGTTCAAAAGTTGTAATCCAGTCACTGAAACATGCTCCAATCGTAGGTTGCCATTGAAATGACCTGAATAAAATAAAGGGGCAGCTCCATGGCTCTAACTAGCTCCTTACTCAACACAAAGGATTAACGTGGGATTTACCAAATCCTCAATCGACCTTGTGTTTAAATATTTGCCGATTGACGGCTAATTGCTAATGGGGTGCCAAACTAATGAGGCCGGCCACTTACACTACAGATCTGAACTTCGAAAACATTGCACGAAACCGAATGACATGTGCTATATAGATAAATACTACACGTGATATTTTGCTGAGAAATCATCGTGAAATAGCAGAGTCAATGTCCAAGTTGAAATGACGATGGTTCAGATCCAAGAATCAGATCACAGCAAAATGCTACTCAAATATTCGTTTTTGTGTTTTGCCAACAGGTTCATTCAAACAAAACCTTTTCATTGGTAAATTCTCATGATAATAATGGCAAATAGTAGGAGCTTGCTGACCAAATAACAAAACTACATCGAAAGAAGACTTTGTCACCAAACCATGTCCTTATGTCAAAAGCAGATCATGCATTTCCCTGTCCAAAAACAACATTAAAAGTCAATCTTTCAATTCGAAACTTTATCCAACAACACACCGAGAATGTAAGAATACTCAAAGACTATAGACTTCTTGATTAGTAAAGATACGGCTGGCATTGTGAACTAAAGCACTTAGTGGTCATTACACATCATAATTACTACACACCGAGCGGCAAAAGGAATAAGAGACCCCACCTTTCAGAGACCATGTTGCATGCGACCGCGCCGTGGCAAACACTGAACGCTTCTGAACTTTCCAGCGAGCGATCCCAGTTTTAGCTAGTTCTACTATGCATAATGTGGCGTCCTTTTTGCAGCCACAATGAAAGCAAAGAATAGACGTTGATTGGTGCCAAGACAACATGAGAAATTGAATTGTTGTGATTGTCATTTCTTGGCGTGGATGTTTGGGTCCCCGGCTTGCCCCAGCGCGCTGTGAATGGGGCCTGGCTTGGCTTGGTTTGGAGCTACTTTGCATATCCCGGGGAATTGGCTATTCATTTTCAAATTGCCAATTACTATCCTTGTGTCTTGTCGTGTCACGTGTGATTTTAGAGGAAAAACGAAAAAGGTCAAACATACCTGCAAATCCAACTACAGCAAAAGCAGTCGTAAGAGAAGAGAAAAAGTTTAAGAAAAACTCGTCCAGAAAGCAGGAAACTTTATAAAAACGACCGACTACTTCAACAGCTTTGCGTTGGTGTATGTTATCTTGCATTCCTCCATTTTCTACGGATATTTTCTTATCTGTCCCGAGTGTCCACTTACACAAATGTGCAAAAATCACAAGATTTGCACAAGAAAGGAGGAGAGGTATTCACGGTTCCTCGATTTCAATACCGCCCCATTGGGAATACACTGTGGCATGAGCAGTCAACTAAAATCTGGATGTTCTTGAGGATTTTAAATGGTCTCTACACGCATATAACTAGAAAAGCTCTCGTCTAAAACGACACGGAAGCTTATAGCAAAGTTGTAAAAAGAGAACGTGTAAGACAATTTTGATTGACAGGTCGACCAGACGGCCGTATGATAAACACGGTTGTAAACTAAACCGGCTACCCCTGACGGACAGCTGGGGGCACCGGGAAATAAAACCATATGCGTTCTATCTGAAATGTCTTCGTAAACTTATTCGAGCAAGAAACTATGAGTACTGTGGTGTACCAGTCTTTGTAATCGTTTCTTCAAATGGTTGGACGGACTTTTTAGTGAATTTTAACTCGGAGACAACGCCGCACATGGCAACAAAAAAATATGACGTAAACCTACCTATCTTGCAGACGACGTTTTTCTCACTCATAGGTCCTCCATGTCATCTTCTGTGGTCGGTATTCCGGCAAAACGCAAATCCAATCGTCACTCGAATATCTCTGCCGTCTGATTTCGTTTGGATATCTCACAAAAGTCGCTACATCTCGTTTTCTTTCGTTGAGAAACGCCGGTAAAACTCCCGTGCCAACCCGCGCTTGGCATCCGCCATGGCTACCCCCGTACTACTACCCCCGGCCGACCTTATTACCCATGCGCCGACCGACCGGATTGTCGCCGGGCCTTTGTTTGTGTGTCCCCCGCGACGTTCTGTTTAATCTGGGCAGTCCTCGCTAATCTTCCAGCTTGTTTGAAGTGCTGTAATTTGTGGATTTTGTAGCTCCTCCTTCACGATTCTATGTCTTTTTTCTCACGTGAAGACTGACAGACAAAAGTAACAATACCTAGTTTTCGAAAATAAAACCTTGAATGAAAAGTCTTCATATACGTGCACGTTGACGGAGCAGTTTTCTGTCTTTCATAATGTCAAGCTTTTTTTCTCGTAAGGACACTTGTTGCGTGTTCCTGTGTGTAGCACCCAGCGGAGAGAGCTTGCACAAGAAATCTGGGCAAAATCTCCGGCTTTTGTTTCGGGGATTATCTGGCTTAGCCGAGACAAAACTATTTCCACACCCAATTATGAACTAGTCAAAACCAGCCCTGACAGATTGAATGATGGCTCTAGAAATAGCCTCACTTCACTATTTCATTAGTTGCATCCTTTCTTTTCTTCGGTTTAATAGAAAAGAGCATCATGGTGAAACGTTTGATTCAACTACTACTAGTGCATCTAGTTTTGGAGGAAGGAGATATACTATTTACAGGTGTACCGGGAAAGTATGAAGCGCCGACCTTATTATTGTGTATAACAATTTGCATCGCAATATCTTTTTTTGTTTCATGTTCGGAGTGATGCGCATTTCTTTTTAAACGTTTTTCCTCCCCCGAAAATGAGCACACGGCGGCAAGCACCCCTAAGGTAATTAGCGGAAGACTGATAAGATGAATATGCATGAGGAGTGGCGTCAGAGTTCTGGGAGGGTCTGCGTGGATTACTACCCCACACGTACAAGGACGCTGGAAGGCTTGGTTTGGTGCGGGAGAATATTACAGGTGAAACAATAGATGAGCTTGGGTTGTACCTGTACCTCATCTCATCTGTCCCAGAGTTTTCACACATGTAGCCGACAAAAGTTCCGACCCATATGGCATTTTTTTTTTAAAAGATATGGCAGGTCAAGGTTTTATCCTGTTTTTAATACTCTCCAAGCAGAGGTTGAATCGCGCAGATATAGTATTAGTAGTAGTCTAGTCGGAAAAATTACACGGGCGCTCTTCCTAGGAAGAGTTTTTAATAGGACCAAGGAGTTTTTATAAAGCTCCTTGACAGGACTATGTAACAGTTGGATACTCCTTTCTTACAACCAAGGAGGTTTAACACAAGCCCGATATCTACTACGATAATGTAACGTAAAAGTACCATGGCATTCGAATACAAATATCACATGAGTATAACTATAAGCTGCAAAAGAATCCTCGGTGCATGTGTAATTAGAACGCATCCTATCCTGATGTCGCGTTAGTCAAGTGCAAAGTTTGGTATGTCAAAAAACTTTTGATCGGCAAGTCAACGTTGTAGGCCATTATTTTTGTAAAGAAGGTATTAATAAACTAGGTACGGACTTTTTCTGTGTCATAAAACACGTCATTCTCTTTCGTAGACACTTTAAAAACGTTGATCTCATATAGCCTCATGGCTTGAACTTTCCTGTGGAGCGGCACGTTATGAAATATCTATTTTAAAAGGCTCCTTGCTATTTTGTATCGTAGCCGCGAGATATAAAGAAAACGATACAAAATAGAAAGACCAGAAAAACGCCTAAAACAGCCGGGTCCGAACCTCTGCTTGGAGAGTACAGAGGGATATAAAACTAGGAAACACCTGAGCCGAATTCGTAACGTTTTTCACTTTTTTTATTGTCTCAATAAGTGGGGGCGCTTATATATAAAATGACAGTTACTGGTACTGTTTTTCTATGGCCCGATTTTGGCCAACTGACATGCACTAGCTAATTGATAAAAATCAACAGATGTTTTTCCTGTGCTGACGGAATCTGATCAGAACGGGAAGTGTGAAATTTCTACAGCTTTGTTTGTTCAGTGCTTCTTGGCTAGGAGCTGAAACTAGTAGGGCCAACCAAGGAGCTTTTATCAAGTTGATAAAAGCTCCTTGGGCCAACTTAGCTAAACTTTCTCATGTTTGTAAGTAAAATTTACACATCCCCTGTTCGTGTAAAGCAATGTGGTGTATTAAAGCTGGACCATCAGTATTTCCGGAGCGGTTGCGTTCATTTTTTTGGCCGGGGGATGAGTTATACCGCCATAAAATCGCGAACGGGCGCCCGCCCCCTAAAAAATACTAGTAAACGTCACTGCCTGCGAAGGAGGCTACAAAACTGGCGCCCCCGTCACAGATTCACAATATTGACGATTCCAAAAGGATAAAACCATCGCGCTTCAAGTTCAACTCATATTTTACACAGGTCATAATTGAAACCTCGAAGCCATTCACGGATGATTACAGAAGTACTGTTGGAGTATGACATACCACACAATTGTCTTAGATAGGAAATACACATTTTCCTTTTTATAACACACGAAAAATACCTTTAGAGACAATAAGCTTGTTTTATCAATAGCCATGCGCTCGCAGTGTGTAGAGGCAAAGTTCTAACTGCTTCAAGAGCGCTTGCAAAGGCTCCCGATACAATTCACAACTTTCCGATATAAATTATACAACTGGTAATCGAATGCACACAGCAGTTCTTTGAAACTGCCGTAGACACACACACACACGTACGCTCTCACACACAGATATATGCGCACGCGCACAAAAACTCACGCACGCACGCACACGTACACTCTCTCACAGACAGAACAACTTTGTTGTTGTCTGCTGTCACTACTGGTAGCGACGATACTGATGTTATCTTTATTCATTAACATGGCACAACTGTAACATAACATATAAAAAACTAAATACCTGTACAGATGTGAATGATAAATAAGTACAAAAATAATTTATGCAAAAATTACAAATATACACAATGTACAATTGTCTCTATAGCATACATACGGTAGTTTCTATGTACTTGCTAGGTATGTGTTGAAAAATCATATATGTACGTACACATACAAGTTATTGGTGCAATTTAATATATGACCGCTGTATGAACGATATAAGAACCTTGCTTGTCACAGCAAATAAACAATACAAAAAGTGACAAACAAAACCTTGCAAATCACAACAAACTGGCTGAACAAACCGAAGTAGTAGCCTTAACATGCTAACGCCAAGTAAATTCTTATCAGTAACTTTTTTTTGTACTTTCTGAACCTGACACTAACCAATAAGCTTTCAACGTTCATTGATCTAATATGCACTGATACAAGAGTATGCATCAAACTGTGCACCAAAAAGTCACTGAAAACAAACAAACTTTAACAAACTTCCACCAAAACTACTTTCTACACATCTTAAACCTTTACCCTTTATACTTCTAGCTTTTTTTCAAGCAAAACTAACTTCTACAATAACAAAAAGATAAGGAAAAACTTTTTTCACAAACTGCAAAAGTACTACTTCTATACGCTGAAGCTCTTGCAACTATCTCAAACTTTTGTTACTTCTACATTCATCATCATTCTACATTCTTCTTCTTGTTCCACTGCCGCTCCTTGCCTTGTCACTGTCCGGTCATCATCGCATTTAAAACCTCAAGATCACAAATGTCTCTTCTGCATCTGTCCAAATCCTTGCGATGCTGACAATATTGTCTGGTCCACAAGATGTCAAATATCTCTTTTGCATCTTTACCAATCTTCACAATACCACTGTCTGGTCTCCATTTCATCTGACCTCCACGTTTCCAACATCGTTCTGCATCTTCTTTCCAGGTCAATCCAGGTCATCCTTTCACAAAACTGACTGACTGCAAAGCTGTGTGAATGCTGTGTGTGTGGTGTTGTTCTCCTGCAGTTCTGAGCTCAGCAGATTCTGTGGTGCATATGGATGGCTCTTGTATTAGCGCTCCTGGCAGCCTACCCGACTGACTGTGGGCCAAATAAAGCACACGGGCAGCGAAAGATGATGTATCACAGGCTAGGATTGCTCCCATCTGTGTACGCTGAACACAGAGCTGGAGGAGATGACGATTACTCCTAGCCCGGCTAAAAGAGCGCTCCTGACAGCCTATCCGACTAACCAACTGAAGGCTAAATACAGCTGACGGGCAGCGAGAGATGTGTGTTACACCAGTTAGTATGCATGGCTCCCATCTGTGTTTGTTGAACACAGAGCTGGAAGTGATGACACTTGCCAAGCTGTGGCTGCAGGTTATACTGAGCTGCTGAGCTGGCAGGTGCAGTCCCCTTCTGACCAGGAAGGAAGCAGACGGATGTTAGGTGCAGGTGCAGACGAGGAGATGGTTACGTGTGGTCTCGTTCTCGAGGAGGCTGGGCTGACAGTGGCAATCTCTGCTGTACCTCCTATCAACAAAATCAAACATCTATATTGTCAATTGAATTACTACTCAAACCATGCATACAAAGAAGCAAAAAACAGAGCTGGCAAAGAAGCAATTACTTACTTTAAAATATTCAAGTTGTAAGTATATTTTAGGCAGCTACTTTGACAGTCTATGCTCAGTGTAGTAGCAGCAAAGTAACTGTGTGGTGTACACATGTAACAGACTGCTATATACATGCACCCACAAAAGAAGACAACACTATGAGGCTTGAGAGTGTCAGAGTAACAAAACAGTTGATAGATACAAACAAACAAAATAGACAAAGAAAGAGACTGTTTAAAACATGTCTCAAACATATTGAAGATTATTTGTAGACATAATACATTCGTATGATACATATGATACATACAAGTTGCAAGCTCAGAACGTCTAGGCCCTAAAATCGGTTTGCAAGGTAAAATGTCAACTTTCCAGCAAAGCACACCAAAATTAAAGTTAGCATTCTTTTGACATAAGAAAACTTAAGGTGTAATATTAAAGACACTCATGACGTACCTGAACAAGCCTCTGCCAGAAGGCCCTCTCCCCCTCCCTCCTCTGTGGTTGTGGTACTTGTTTCTCCTCTCTCAGCAGGAGAGCTCTCAGCTCATCACTGTCCATGATCACCACTGGGTCTATCTTGTGAGCATTGATGAGGCCAACAAGGTACTCAATGTAGTGGAGTCTTGGGAAAGATAAAAAAACAAGCATGTTACATTCTAATTTAGTTTCCTCACTGCCCATACCATGGAATATAACAGAATACCATGTACGTCACTGATGTCACTGACCATATACATGTACAAACTTTATGTATGCTGTACATTATCTTCGTATGGCAGTTTATCAATATCACAAAAACAGCTTGATGCATTGTAATATTATTATGTGCAAGCATACTCTCAATCCTTTCTTTTCTCTTCCAAGACACAAGACCAAGATCGTAGTTAACTAATCAAATCTTTTGTCACATAGAGAAATACAGAGTTTACATTTGCTATCAATGAACCATAAAATGATCTTGTTTCAAGAAGGCCATGTGTAAGTATTGCTTAGTTTCTGGGAGATGGTTGACATATCAACATTACCTGCAGAGTCCAGCATATCCAGCAGGGGCGTCCAGGCCACAGAAGTCATCTCGGAGGCCATCGTTCGTTTCCTTTTGTTCCATGACCTTGCACCTGCTTCCGCCTGAAAGAACAACAAATGACACTTATAAACATGACGGCACAGAGATTTCCTCCACCCAAGTAACATAAGTAGGCAATTTTATCTTAAGAGAGAAGCCTCTTCTACTCATTTATGCAAATAAGGTACTCATTTCCATGATTCTTATTCAACGATGTTCACCTTTTCGTAACTGCCTAAAGTTTGATTTCCCTTCCCAAGATATAAGTATGTGTAATCTCATAAAGCAGTACCTCTGTGTTTCACAAGGTGGCAATGCAGACCCATAACCTCCTAATAGGCTTTAACATTATACTGCAAGTTACATAAACTGGGGAAAATGATGAAAAATTGTCCTACAAGTTGCAATGAATTTCAATCTTTTGGTATTCTGATATGTCTCGACAATTTTCCACTCATTTCAAACATCACCTTGCCCCCCCCCCCCCCATATCTGCATTGGCATATTCTTGGCTTGCAAGCAAATCTGGGTGATGCCTAGCTTCTCAGTTATTTGACACCATTGTCAAGCATGACCCCTAAGTTGCAGCATTCATTCTATACACATAAATATCCTGTACGTACTTACACAGTGACGCACATCCCAAAGTAAACTAAACTAACACATTTTCTATTTTATTTGTAATATCTTTTGAGCATTCTGCAAATATCCCATTAAAATATTTATTAAATCAACGTCACAATTCTAGATAGAAAGGGCCTGTTTGCAATTGATAAGTTTCTTGCTCAGTTGTTAATCATTACTAACTACTGTATACGTGTCACACATTAGTTGTGGAGGTTTTGACTAGTGACAATAGGCATGTCGTGACAGGAATTGTGTATACAAGGATGTGGTTCAGCTATACTAATACATTGTACACTTAAAAGTCCCACCCAGTGTGAGGGTTAGTCATATCTGACCAGAGGGTAGAACTTTCCAGAACTATTCTGCTTAAAACTGGTGTTTGGATAGTTTTCTGTTTGCAACTTTTTATCTAACCTTTCTGACACCATAAATCACCATATTTAACTCTTTCAACAATTGAAAATTTACATGGTATCAATAATTATTGATGTTACAGTACGAAAACTAAATATGCATCACATTAGTCTACTTACATGCTGTGATCACATGGCTGTGGTATCACATATCATAATACTAAATGATCAATAGGTCCAAAAATATGTTAGCAAAGGAGAGCTCATGATCATCACAAGACCATGAAGAAACTACTATCAACTACAATCAATCCAGCTCCAGCACTGCTCCCATCGATCAGAACTGCGCCCCGCTAACTTGCACAGTAATGAAATTAAGGCTTACATTGTTAAATTTTGACAATGGTTTCAACTACTGGACCATTTGTATACATGATCTAGTTATTCTGGAATGCAAATCCATCCTAAACCAGGCTAAAAGCTCTCAATACATCTTACATCTGCGATAGCTCACACGTTATTCACACCTGTCGGAAGTGAAGGAACGTACAAACTCATTCTCTTTGTTTACCCTTGCTGATAAACGTGGGCATAACCATGGCAAGAAAGTTGGCGGCTCCTTTGTCGGTAACTTAAAAGACTTAAATGAAGGGAGTACAACTTATACTAAAAAGATAAAGACAAAATTTGTGTCACAAAACTTTTGCATCACAGGAAGGTATCTCTGATCTTAACCTCAGTATTTCTGAAATGATGTTACTGGCACCATCAATCCATTGCAAAAGAAGCAATATCAAATGAGGGCAATATTTCCAAGCAACAATACAACTTGACTTTACCAGGCATTTACACTTGAGTGGCAGAAAGCAAACACAGTGCTTTCAAAGCGGCACCTTAGAAGGCAATGTGTTAACTCCACAAAGAAAAGATCTATAGAAAAGCTGACTTCCCATCCAGTTCAACAGGGAATGTCCCACAGAAACCAAGGAGCTTCTATCCTTGCAGAAACCGAGGAAGAAGATTTAATGATCATTCTACTCTGCCTCTTTCAAACATTGAACTTACTGTGATGAATGTACATGTAAGTTGAGAAAAAGAGGAACAGAAACTGTGACCTTATAACATAAAAGCATTCAGTGATTAAACAAAGCACTTCCTCTTTTTCTTTACAGACAGGTCAACAACCTGGGAACAGCCTTCTATTATACAGTGTTTTCTATAAACACTAGGGTCTGGAATGTTGACATGTGCACACAATATTTGAAATATATATCAGTGTCAAGATGGAGTCCTGTATGTTTATGACATGTGTGAATATAAAGCTATAAAGCAGTAATGAATATACCTGCTTCATTGTCTTCAGCAGTTTGGGCAGCAGCTGCTGGTGGTTCAGTATCATAGTCAATTCCATTGTCCTGTTGTAACAAATACATTCCATATGTGAAGTCAACATTGTATATACTATAAGTAGAAATGGCATGTGTTTCATACATCAGTGGATTCTGTCAAAGCCACCTGTCACCCGTCACCATTATTGACAGGTGATAGAAACATGGTCTAGACAAGCATTATGCAAAATGCTCCCTCTCCGTAATGAGTATGGCATTTGAACACACAGACCACTGCCTGTGGACTAGTTCCCCGCTGTAGAGACTGCAAAATTTGTGTGGCCCAAGGCTACAGAAATGGAGATGGGTACCACCCAATGCACCATTTAGTACAGGAAGGACTTTACAATACAGCTTGAAATAGAGCACATTATTTTGAAGTCACAGACCAATGGCATATGCACAAGGTGTTTCTTTGAATATTTGTGAGTGTAAATATGATATATGGAAGTCTCATGTTACATGTAACATATATATATAACTGAGGAATAACAAAACTTGGACGAAGCTTCAAACGTCACACATTTGTAAGTGTAATGCCAAACTATTCACAAACAACTCACCAGTCAAAGAGGTCAACCTAAGTCAACAACATACAATGGAGCTGTCTATCTAGTAGATTGTAACCATGGTGTACTCACTTACCACACTAGGTTAAATGTCAAACTAAAATTAGCGTACAAACAGCAAAACTATAGGTGATAGAACTGAATACTCAATATGTGATGATTTAGTTTACAGCATAGAATAAATTGAACTTCTCATATTATTTTAATCAAAGTCAAAGCAATAGTAATGGTTTTTGCGCATATTTGATTAAATCAAATCTATCAAGTCTATAACTAGTTAAGGTACTTGCTTTTTCACCATTTGTACACTGTTCTTTCCTAAGCAAAGTGTCTCTTTGTAGTTGAGGACCTCACCTGTAACAACCTTTGCAGCTGTATAGGATCCCTGTCCCTCATGTAGAAGAGACAGTCTCTGGGGTGGTGGGCATGGAGACCCTTCCTCGCACAGGATGCAAATCTTGTACAGTTCTGAAAGCACAGAATTATGCAACCAGCTGTTACAACAGTGCCAAATGATATAGGAAATGCATAGACTAGTGCTGTACAATGTAGGACATATACATGTATATATGTGAAAATCTTAAATGACTTGACTTATAGGTTTATAAAACATATAATGACTTGTACAATGTAACGTTGCATTCTGTATAATTACAATATTTGATGCGTGATGCATTTAAGTTTTACATTGCATTTGTTAGATCGCTTCGGTTGAAATAAACAAACAAAAGATAAAAAATAAGATAATCCTGACCTACAAATCCCATACTGTAACCAGAAACACAACAATTTTTTGTTTGGCCCCACTGTTATGCTACCCAAATTCTATACGATACTGTAACTAGAAACACAACATTTTTTGCTTGACCCCACTGTTATGCTACCCAACTGTTATGCTACATGACACTACCATTAAGCTATGCGACAACGCCCTTCTGTTATGCTACGCACCACGACTGACAATGTGATGCTAATACATGACTCATGATCACAATACTTGGTGTTGCTTTGCTTAGTTTGACCATGGCATTAAAGTTGAAGCTCATGTGAAGGTAAGCATAGTGCCTGAAAGATATTCCATTAGGAGCTGTCATTAAGCTTCAATGATCAAAAGACAAGATGTCAAATCTGTTTGCACATGTAGTAGGTTCAGGTCATCTTTGATAAGCTGGTCATTAATTTATCCCATTAATCACACAAGCCAGAAATGCAGAATGTATTAACTATTATTAGGTAGTCAGCGATCTTTTATCTTTTGAACAAATAGATATTTGCTTCATGTGTGCATACTTGATATATTGACATCAACTGTTTTCCTATTGGCTGAGATAATGGGTTTGAAAGCTTCACTAGTTACCACGTCAACACAAACCAGAATGTCTGAATACGTGAAGCATGTTTAAACTACATCTTAATTGTATAATTCTACTTACATGTCTAAACGTGTTGTAGCATCCAGAACAGAACTCATGTTTGCACTGTACACACTTGAAATGCATACAACCACCTTTGGCAAGAGCATATCTGAACTTGCAATTTGGGCAATCTGAAAAAAAAAGAAAAGAGGAAAGTTCAATTAACACTGAACTTTTGTATCTTCAATCTCTTTTCAAGCATTACAGAACAGTGAAGTGTCACAATGTCCATTATAATGGTTGCTATGAGGAGGGAACATAATAGACTGATCTGACTGTCCATCATGATTAGCAGTTCAACCAATGAAAGAATGGCAATTAATGGTTTGACCAATGAAAGAGTAGCTGCATGTCTGTCAATATTTGCAATTTTATGGTTTTATTTTGCATTTCTCTGTTTTAAAGGAGGTGGGCATCCCTATGGAATCAGTCTATACAGAGCTGTTCTTACCAATGACATACCATATATCCTAGAGGTGTGATGCCTTACATTTTTGGATGAAAGGTAAACATGACAGTTCTTACCAATTCCACAGTCATTCAGAATGGCTGCCAACCCTGCAGCTTGGAACTCTGGGTCATTTAATTCCTTCCATTCTTGGAACTGTTCACAGGTGACGTTTTCATGCTGATCTTCCCACTATGAAAAAAGTTTATATAAAAAAAAAAGAAAATGAATTGGTGGCATTTGTCAATGCAAGGTTTCTTTCGCTTTACACAACAAGGGATAGAGCATTGTAATCGTTGTAATCCCTTTTGAATTACATTGTGTGATAACGATTCTTTTCTAAGGGCCCCTACAAGATGACATGAACTTTGTACTAACAATGCACGATACAGACCAATTCAGTTTTCCAAATAAGAAGCAACAAAAGCCATTAGACAGAACTTACTGGCTTCTTGCACTTATAGCATGTAGATCTGCCACAGTCAGCACAGAGCATTCTCAGTCTCTGCTCAGGCTGATCATTGATCATTCCTGATGAACACTGCAAGGGAGAACAAAACAACCAAAAAAGTTTATCTGATGAACCTAAATAATTCATGCAAGTTTTGATGTTTATATCTTAAATTATGTATTACAATCTTTGTCTCGTAAGTTAAACTTTGTTGGATGGCTCTTTATAATTCATCATACTCACTGTAAAAATATTTCAAAAAGACTGAGGACTGACAGAATAATAAGAGAATTTGTACATGTGCTACTTTTGAGGGTATCCCTACATCATGTACAATGTACTTACATTTGAACACCATCTGAAGTTAGGCAGTCTCATCAGGGTTCTGTCACGTAACTTTTGTTGGAAGAGTTCATGGACATCGTCATCCAAAATGTTCTTTAGCTAAAGAGACAATAAAAAGTTGAAGATTTCATAAATCCATAAAATAGTTATTGTGAATTTCTTGCCATAGCCCTATTCTTATAATGTACTAAAAACATGTCACAAGCCACCTGGGTGTCCTAAATTGAATTGACCTTATTGGTCAGATACTGGCCTTCACTTGAGTATTGATTATCTGCACCACCTTAATCAATCATTGACTCCTGGAAACTATTCGTATAAAGTGTTAACAGATGGTGTTAGAACAGGTTCGATGACAGATGTCAATCATTACTTACCATGATATCTAGAAGGTTGAAAAACTCAGATTCTGCATCTTCATCATCGTCTAAGTCAGGCTGACTGCAGACAGGACAGATCATGTCCTTGATGTTCTTGTCCCTGATGGTGATGGTGAAGTATTGTTTCATACAGGAGACACAGACCTCACAGCTGCAGTGGGTC
>NC_049984.1:12326332-12377093 GCF_000003815.2 Branchiostoma floridae
TATACATGTACATCAATCTGTCAGATGTACCATTTCCTGTCGGATCACAGAAGCATAAGTGAACCTCCCCCAACCTACCCCAGATGTTCTCTCCCCTCCCCTAACCATTCGTGGCTTGTACCTCATTGCGGTCGGGGTGTGTTCGTGATGGTGACGCCACTACCCTACCCCACATATCGTGTCTGTGTTATCTGTGAGTAGACAGGAAATGGAGTTCTCTTCGGAACTTGTGGAGAAGAGAACTTACATTATTTCATATATGTCTGTTTCTTGGCTTCTTTTTAGGCATGACCAGAGAACTGGCAGATCTTCATCTTTTCAGACCAAAGCCCCAAACCTTGTCTTGTTTGTTTTGCATAGCTACATACTCATCTTTCACCTGCATCTAGTGAGGAAATAGTTGTTAAGGGCCTTTCCCAAGCGGATAACATTAGAACCGTTCAATCTTAAGTTCACAAGACCACCTCGCTAGAATTCCAAAGTTCAAATAACTGTATTGGATTACCGTAGATCAAATAAAAGTCATGGATCTTCCTTTCAACAGAGTTTGTATGCAAAACATTGTCACCAGGAACTGACCTTATGTTGTGGCAGCACATCCGTGCAGACCTGACACTCGTGCTGTAGGTACTTCTTACAGGATTCCAGACCCAGGCAGGAGCGCACAGCCTCGATGATGTCCCCAAAGTCATAGTCATCAAACTCTCCACTCTCAAGCAGCTTCACTGCCTGCTCAGCCCTTCCCCATGAGGGAAGGTTGTACTGACATAACAGCATTCTTACATTTCTCTGAAATGAAAAAGATAATGGCTTTAATGCATTCCTTGTTCATCTAATCAAATGCAAATTAGTTCCTGATTTGAATAACTGATGTCTTATGTAAATCATCAGTTAAGCTATTTACATGCAGCAACAAAAATTAGCATCATACCTCAAAGTCCCCTTCCTTTAACTCGACTCGGTTGCGGTTTTCGTCCGTCTCCACTTTCCAGATGTGCTCCTCAAATGGCTGCAGTAGTTCCCGCTGTATGGCTAGGATAGCCTTCTCCGTGTCCCCACAGTTCTCCTGTAGAGCCGTCAGGACCTGGTCCTGCTCAAACTCCTGGTACTCCATCACATAGATGAACTGGGACAAAAATAGTGATGCTCAGATCTTTGCATAATAATTGTGCTACACCCCCTTTCTACTGCAACAGTTGAGTGACCACTGAGCAACTGAAGATTTGACAGATGGCTAAATGAATTACATAGATAAAGGAAAAAATCTTTCTACATGTTGTATATTTTGTTGTCTTTTCAATCAAACTATGAGTATGACAGCTTGCATTTATATTCCATAATAATGGCAATAGTGCCTTTTTTGTCTTTTTACTTAGTGTGAAAGGACAAGGTAAGATAAGGTAAGGGAAGCGTAAGGAGGGGAAGAACTTCAATGTTTTTGCAGTGTTCTAAGAGTTCAATGAGAAAACATTAAAGTTCAAATTTAGTTCAAAGATTTACAGTTACATAAAGTACCTTCTTTCGTCTGCAGTCAATGCACTCTTTGATTGACTTTGGGATCTCTCCTTCTTGTTTCCTGAGAGCTTCAGCTGCTTCCTGCGTTGTTATAACCCCGACTATGTTAGTCTTCAGCTTTTTCCCTTCCTCTGTTGCCTGTGCTGCAACACTAGCTACAAGCTCCTGCCAGTTCTCCTTCAGCCAGTTTACAGGGTTTCCATTCTCACAGTGGAACAGAGCTGCTTGTACCTCTTCTGGGAGGAACCCAGCATGTTCTGCTTCCTGTGATACACAATAAACGAAGGCATAGAAAAAATTAATATGCTATGATACATAGCAAGAGTTCTGAGACCTCAAACCTCCATGAAATATTTAGATTTTTTGCAAAACAAATTTTCTTGTTTTATCTTATGAAATAAGATAGCATAAACTATTGCAAATGAAGATCTTCTCTATCAAAACTATATAATATATCTGTAGAAGTCCTTTTCTTTGGTAGAATTTCATGTTTACATTCCATTCTGAAATATGCAAATAACTTATGAGGTAATAAATTCCTGTAACATTCAGACCCAACAAAAACAAAGTATCAACTAGTGAAGCAGACAATGCAGCGAAGAGAATACTTGGAAAAATGAAAACTGTCAAGGTGATACTGTATTTCTTTTCCTTTGAACTAGTCAGGACAATGACTATGCTAATGAGTACCTACCCTGAACCATTTGATCATCTGCAGCCCCTCTGTCCTCATGTCCTCCTGTCTCTTCCTCTCCTGCAGTTCTCGGATGTTCATGGTCCTCCTCTCTGGCTCCAATGACTGACCTAAAGATGAGAGATCTAACAACAGAAAATAATGAGTGGAAACAACCTGACAAATTTAAGATGAAGCTTATAATACATCTCCCAGGACCATAATAAAAGATGGAAATAATGTCATATCAAATAAGCTCACCAACATGTCAGAAAAGAAAACTGATCATGTAAAAGATGGTATGTACAGTCATGTAAAAGATGGTATCCATGCTGACTCAATTGTTTGCAAAAAATACAGCATCCTGTTCACAATAACACCAAGAAAATATCACTTCTGCACCCTGCTTGGCAACAATAAAAAAGACATTACCTGTCTGTCTTTCTGCCATGGGTGAGTCTGGTATGTCAGCTACCCCTTGTCTTTGTGCTGGCATGTCTGGTGGTTTGGACATCAGTGGTGCAGGGGACAGGGATGCTCTCTGACGTTCCTCATCCTCCTTCTTGGCTAACTGCTTCTCCCTCCAAATCTAGATCAATAAAATTTGGTTCAGTCCATACTGTCTGATGAGTCAAAGTGGGAAAGTGTGACCAAGGTGCAAACAAGATACCTCACACCTGTTTCAAGTGGAAGAAAAAAATTGCACCCAACTAGTTTTAACATTATGTAAAAAAAATATACATGAACCAATGGTCAAGACTAAATATATCCCAGTCCATCTACAAATATAACTGCAGTCTTACAGCTTTAGATTTAAACCTTATCCACATTCACACAAGCAAAGGCGCCAAACTCAATCTGCATAAAAGTGACAACAGAAGAAAAGGAATGTTGTGGCAATCTGTCCACAGTTGGATTCTAACCTGATCCTGGATTTCAACAACAGTCCCACCAGGAACTTTCTGTGTGTTGACCTCTGCACCAGCTCCAGGTAGTGTCATAGCAGTGTCTACAGGTGTCAGGTCCCCTCCCATTGTCTCTGGTCTCTTTCCAGGAGCTCCCGATGTGCCGAATCCTTCTAGACTCAGATGTGACAGAGATTCTTCCACATTTGTTCCAGACTCAACAGTGACAGACATCTCGTGTACCTGTTCTTCTGACCCACCCGGTATAAACTGTGGGTTGTCACTTGTCTTGTCACACACAGTACAAATCCTAGTGCCCGGTTCATTTATAAACGTACATGTCTCACATTGCCATTTCTGGGAGAATCCTTTCAACTTTGAAGGCGAAAGTGTCCTTGAACTCAAAGATGACACCAATGGTGGAGAAGGTGGTTTGATCACCTCTGTTTGTGACCTGGCTGCAGTAGAAGCTATACTCTGTCCCTGTTTGCGGGTTTCTACAGCACTGGTAGCAGCAGTTGTCGTTGTCTGTCCTACATTAGTCTGAGCCAACCCAGCTGTAGGTTGTTCCATAGGAGGCCTTCTTATGATATCTTCTGCCTTCTGAGAGGGTACAGCATCTGTTCTGTAAGGCGTTTGCATCGACTTCTGACTAGATGCTGTTGCTGGTACCTTGGTACTCTGTGCAGGCTTATATTCCATTGCTGGGGGAGGCTTTAACACTTCAGGCAGGCCAAGCTCCCTCATTGATGGTCGTGGTTCAGGTAAGAACCTGGAGTCTTGTTGCAACAGTCTGCTGTCAATCAAAGGTAACTTGGCACGGCATATCTCACAGGTGATATTGATGATAGGATTAGAGTGTCTACAGCGAGTACAAGTGATTTCAGAGAAAGACATCTGTGGCCTGGATGGGGCTTGAAACTCTTGCGGCGGATGTCTGTACTGTAGTGTGTATGGTTGCCTTACTGGTGCCCTCTGTTGTTGTCCCCACATTGCCACATTTTGAGGACCAGCAAAGTTCTGCCATTGCTGCTGTTGGGGGTAATGGTAAGGATGTTGACCTTGTGGCTGAATAAATTGACCTTGACCTTGAGCAAAGTTCTGAGGATATATCCCTTGAGGCATGGCAGGTCTCAAGGCATCAGGGAGTCCTGTGGGTCTTGCTACATGCTGTGCATCAGGTCTTTGTGACTGAGTCATGTATGCTTGTTGTTGTTGTTGCTGCTGTCTCTCCATCTGCATTCTCCTCTCTGTACCAGTGAGTTGCCTAAGGGCCTCCTCAACCATAGCTTTCTGCTTCAGTAGATCTTGTCTCTTCTTCTCCAACTCCACAAACTCAGGAGTCGCCTCCGAAAACTTGCTCTGCCTTTCGTTTATTTCTTCAATTTCCACACGGTACTTTGCAATCTCTATCTCAAATTTTGTAACTCTTCTACTGAGATCTGGTATCGGTGAGCCTGCCTGGCCAGAAGCTTGTGGTGCTGCTGCAGGAGTAATAGCCTGAGTTCTAGCAGGTTGTGGACCCAGAGACTGACTAGGTTTAACACCAGATGCTACATCCAAGGGCTGCCCTCCAAGGGATACACCTGACTGCACACTGGGCGCTACTGCAGCCACCTTGTCAGAAGATCTTTGTGCTGAACTGATTGTTCGTACTGGCAGGGAACGAGACTCGTTGGCAGGCGGTTGTGATTCCTGTTCCCCTGGTGGTTCGTGCATTTGGGCAATTGGTACACGCTCATGGTTCCTTCTAGTTTTGTGCTTGTGGAGTTGTGAGTCACATGTAAGACAGTGGGCTGCTTCACAGTTTCTACACCACCGGATGGCTGGTTCTTCACATACTTCACAGTGCCTGGCTTCAGGCGAAGTGACTGGTGCTATAACTGATGAATATAATATACATGTTCATGTAGCTGGTAACATCAGTATTGATGGGCACCATGATCAGGTTTGTTTCAACGTTGAGCTAGATTCTGCCTCATTGATCTTGCCATGGCATGAGACAATAATAAACTAAATGTCACTAAATCTTGGATATCATCTTACATATTGATATTGCTTTCATTGCCATGGATGCATGCAATGTTATGAAAATTTTACTTACAACTAAGTACTATAAATAAGTTGTGGTTTATAAGGAGGTCAAACCACCATGAACATTTCAAGATTTACAGTATGACCTTCTGGCCCAAGTACCATCCCTGTGAAATTTTGCAAAAATGTTCTGTATCAGCAGTTACACTTTGTACTCGTACTCTGCAGTTGTAACATTCATGTGACAAAGATTGATTGACATCAGATTAACTTTGGTGTCATATGCATGCAGGAAATGGACTTTGCATCTAACAACCACGCACTTTATCTAGTACAAATATGAATGGGTTCATTCATCAGTTAACAGATATCTCATTTATCAAATATCTATTTCAACAAAAAACACCTTAATTCAGAAAAAAAGCAAACTTTAAGATAATTTGGAAAACGGAAATGACTGCCGTTATCCTTATTTAAAGTTTTATATCTGCCTGCGCATGTATTTACAATCATTCACATTATACACATGAATGGGAATATGGAAACATTGTTATAATAAAACTTACTTTGTCCATGTTCAGGAGCAGGTGGTTGCACAATCATGACAATGTCTTTGGTAACATGTTCATCTTGAGACGATTCAGGACCTGTACCCACAGACTCTGTTTCAGCAAGGAGAGGAGCAGAAGAACCCTGTAAAGTACACAAATGTCCATCATCTGTATCTGCACATGTTGCCTTTATTTTTTGGTACTTTTAATTAAAGATGTAGAAATGAGAAATATTGTTCATGAAAGCATAGGGGGCAAGTGCACTTAGCGTGTATTATCAAATGATATGCCTGACTATAGTAAACATATTGCTTCAAACTACATCTGTTTGAAATTTTAAACATTTCTCTTGAAATTTTAAACATTTCTCTAATCCCGTTTTGTCCCAAGGATATATATGGACCCTGAAACTGGGAACAGGAACAAAAGATATCTAATCACAGCTAACATATTAGCTCTGTGGGACTCTCACTTCCTAAAAAACGATACTGTTCCGTCCATTATGTTCATCAACAAAAAATCGTAAGTTGACATAACAACAGCTGTTGGACGGCCTTGACTTGTAAAAAGAAAACAAAGCAAGCTATACAACAAATAAAAGAACATCTGGTAAGGCTACATGTAACAAAAACAGATGGCATCATGCTCCAAGGGAAAGTAGGAAAATCAAGTTGCTGCAAGCAACCCTCCAAAAAAACTAGAGTTGGTTGGGTAACCAGAAAACAACATTCTTTTTCTTTGCCTTAGGTGAGAACATAATTGTAATCATTTACAAAGTTGGCAAAAAAACTGTGTCACAACAAAACAGTGACTCATCATCATCATCATCATCATCATATCACATACAATAGATATCTCACCTGTTGTCCAGAGTACGCCAGACTGGCCTGGTCCCTCTGCCGTTGGTAGTATTGTTCTTTTGCAAGCTGTTCAGCTTGTTGGAACATTTCTATAGGAATATGTACGTACATTGTTTCTGGTTGTGGATGTGTCCCACATATGATCATTTCTAACTCAAGGCGTGCCTGTATCAGGTCTGTTGCAACTTGGACAACCATCTCAATGTCTGGTTCTGTTTTATCCTCTGGGAAGGCAAGGCCGTCTCGAGCAACTATGGTATAGCCAAGTTTATGCAGAACATTTCTTGACCCCTGAAAAAAATAAAATAGCTTTACTATAAGTAGACAAACGATTCTGAACACCAACCAATGTCTACTAGTTTTTTACTAGTATCTTGACTTTCCTGCACTTAGACCAAGTTCATATTCATGAATATGTAATTTATGTAACTGTACCTTGCAGATGAAACCAGTGTGTCATCCTGCAGGACAGCTATTTTGAACTTGGAAATTTCCCAGACATGCTTATAAAATGCCATTTAATTCCCAAGTCATGCTCTGTTTCCCTTCAATCTGGGAAACCAACGGTTAGTACAGGATTCAACTTTCACAGATAAGTTACGTAATGGTTCAAATGGAGAAACAACATTCATAATGGAAACATAAACTTACTTGAATTATGTCTACTTTTGTTTTGAAGATCCCATTAGAAAACTTGACAACTGTCCAAAACGCGGGTCGCACTGGTTTAAGAAGATTTCGGGCATATTTTTCCAGGATGGTAACTGCTGCAAGAAGGTCCAGGATTTTCTGTGGATTCTGAAACAAGATATTGGGGAAAGTTAGAAGCAAAATCTAGGCAATGATTGAGTTAACATAAGATGGTAAAGGAAAGAATGTTGGCTCTGGCCTTTTGGGGGGGGGGCAAGGGCAAGTGATATAAAATTTTAAAACTGAGTGATGAAATTCAAAACAGTCTCTTTGTTCATTTTATCAATTTGAAAAATACTGTCTTTTGCTTGTACAATGTTTACTGGTATCTGCATAAATACAGTATCCTGATGCATTTCTGTATTCATCTGTATTTGTTAGATGACTTTGGCCAAATTCTAAAAAAGAAAAAAACAAATCCTAACCCCAATTTTTTTTCAGAACTGTAATTGGAAACACAAATTTCCTAGGCCTACTGTACAATGCCTAATACAAGTACTGTAAGTTGCATAAGTCCCATACATTGTTGTGTTTTACGTACAACAGCAAGCAAATGAAGGCAATTGGTTATCTTTCTTGTGACAAAAATATTTTCTGTAGTAGCTTTTATTTGGTTTATTACAGTGGGACAACAGGCAGTTTTACTTCCAGAATGAAAAAAAACAACTTTGGCTAAAAATAAGCTAATTCAGCCATATGCATTGTTTGCTTTCTGCATTACAGTGTAGATTCACAACAGAAAACCCATTACATCAGGGCATTATGTTCTGAGGTCATGCAACCTAACGAAATCGGAACTACATGTACTACGCAACTGGAACATGAAACCCTTTGTGGGGGTGGGGCCTGCCCTATATTGTCGCAGTGGCATCTATTGTTTCACTTTCACTTCCTGGTAAATAATACTACTGCTGAGGGTGTCTTCCATTTTGGCCATCAATTCTTTTTTATTTATCTATTTTGATTAGGCTGTTTGAAAGAATACAGCCTGGCTAAAGGATTATATTCCTGTTCCAAATACATGTATCATCATCATGCATTAATGAATAATGTATGTCTTCAGTATAATGCATTGTTCTGTCTTAATTTGTCTGGCCTCACATATACTGTTTGTAGTGCTGAATGTGAAGCTGGTGTGAAGGGCATTTTGTTGATAAAAAATTACATGCAATAATAACAAGAGTGCATAGAACACAAACCTCTGAGAAGTAATCACACACACTGTATAGTGTTGAACTGTTCGTGTTGTGGCTTAAGTGTTTCTTTAACTACCAACATGCCAAATATTGGACTAATCTTTCAAAAGGATCTTGCTAACAAAACCAAGTTGTTCAACGTAAGAAAGTCTCATCTTAACAAAGGTTATTGTAGTATTTACTCATAAATTATGTAGAGAAGCAGGCCCTGATATACACGATTTATATCTGATGATCAAATGCTGTAATTAATGAAATTTCCATTATTTACCGCAGCGACTACAGAAAACAGTCAAAAAGGAGGTTTTCTTCTTCTTCTAACCAAAATGTCAAAAACCTAGCACAGAATTCTTGACACGTGGACACCTGTGAAGAATCCGTCTTCCCCGTAGAATAGATACCAGTGCAGGCTAAAAGTAAACAGTATTCTGCTTCACCTGGTGAAAGGTATGTGGGCCTTCAACTTTTAGATGACCCCGGCGGTACCGTGTCAGTTACAACCCTTGGGGGTGTCAGTTTCATGTACATGTATGTAGACATTCTCTCACTCTCTCATGACCTTTCTCATGTACTACTCTTGCTAACTTAGTAACTTCACTACATTTGCTGTGGCCTGAATGCAGTATTGGCACAGAATGATATGATGACCATAGTACTATTTATCAATGTTTATGTAGCCTGGGTAGTCCCTATCAATATGAAACAAGTTTCTGTGCAGATGTGCACCTTAACTTAATAAGGTAACACAACTGATTTGAGAACAAGCATGAAAGCTTGCTTGCCTAAATTGAGCCTTAGTTTCAAGCTGTAGCCAAATAGCCACATCCACAAAGTTACAACAAGTAAAATACAGAAACTGAACTTGTACTTACCACTCTGCAATTATCAAGAAGCAATCTGGCAAACTCCACATGTTTATATCGCTCCTCTAAAGTACTGCTGCAGTTTATAATCATCACCACAAAGCTATGGAACATAGCTATGGACAGTGTTCCGACTTGTTGGTACACAGATTTGACCTCATTTTCAAGTGACGTCCGTTCATTTTCTCGCTTCTGTATCTTTGATTGTTCGTGTGCATGATCTGAATTTGTTTGTTGTACAGAGTTGCTACTCTGCGATGTGTTGACACCATTGGTATCAGTGGATGTTGCCGTTGTTCCATCAGTTACTGGCCTTGCTTGTACGTTACCATCCGATGCCCGATCTTCGTCACTGTCTCCCCTTTGACAGCTGGACAGTTCTCTCACAACAGGACGACTATCTGGCATATCATCATTGATTCTTACATCACCTTGCATCTGGTTGGACACTGACTGGTCCCTTATTTGAGATGACCCCTCTATTATAGTAGGATCAGCCATGGTAGTTGAAAATTTTGTATTTTTCTTCTAGGCAATGCAGTTGAATATTCACTTGGTCCTGCTGAACACTTGTAACAGTTAAACTGTTTCGTATTTGTGTGATTAACTTACTTTTCTGATTAAATGTAACATTATATAACAATTACTTGCAAGTTGTGAATGAAAAGAAAATACAGAAAATAACGTACAAGCAAAACCAGCAACTGATTAAAATCTTCTGAAAATATGCATTTTTGTCTATCTTATACTAAGTGATCATAACAACACAAAATTCCTCTCTGTTTTTGTCAACTTTGTCAGCTATTCCAAAACCCTAACATACATTATGTTCTTGTTGTACTGCTATCATGTAAAACACTACTCTCTGTACTATTTACTTTCAAAGACAAAAATAAATGAGGTCCTAAAAGTAAGCAGTACAATTCAAAAGAAATACACAGCCATGCAAATGTGGTTGTAAACAGAAGTTAATCACAAGTCTGTTGTAGTCTTATGGTCAGCGAGGTCAGGTGAATATTGTCATGCAATGCCATTCAGATTCAGAAAAAAAAACCTATCTGGCTTGAGCCAATTTTAGCCAAATTCAGCCTGAATTCTGTTGTGTACAAAGTGCCAACCCAAGTGTAGACTGGGTGAGTGCTGTTCAGCTAACTGTGCGTCAGATTTCAGTTCAACACCAAGCTGTCATCAATCGATGTAGAGGCTCTATGATTTGATGACCACCGTACCGCCACTACCAATTGCTTTGGCTTGTCTGTTGTCTCCTCTTCTGTGAGTTAACTTTATAAGACTGCAATGAGCCCACTGCCTTCTCCTCAGAGATACGTTGACAACTGGAAGGTACACAAAAGTATGCAAAATTTGCAGTTAATACCAGGAATATAATCAATCCCACGTTATATACACAAAGACACACAAACAAACCCCATACATAGTTTGGGTTCTTCAATGTACAGAACTAGCCAAAAGGTAAGCATCACTATCAACAATGATACACAAAACTTAGTCTGTGTAACGCAAACTCCGCTATCCGGAGCTTGTAGCCTATAGGCGCGGCAATGTAGGACGGGCCTGAGAAGCGCAATTAAATCAGGCTACACAAAACTAAAGGTCACCCATTTTGGGTTGTTTGTGTGACAGAAGTGAGTTCACTGCGGGTTGAAAATTAAAACCCAACATTGATATGATTGACAAATTTACCAAATGAAATCTCTGTTGAAAACTTTAATTAGAGTTTAGACTGTGCCTTCATAGCCTCTCTTCATTTTCTTTTTCCTCAGTGCATCTCATATGTGACAAAGTTCAAGCTTGCTATCTGCTAGCCTTGTATCCAGACGTATTATAGCTCCCGAGTCAATCTGTCTCTGTGGAGAGGACAGAAGAGATGCGGAAGCCATAATACGGCTGGATAACAGGCTGGCTGAGCACACACTTGAAATGTGCATGCACAGCCTTAGGCATTTGTACAGTTGGAAATGTGAGGTATGTCCGTCATTGAGTGTGATTTATGGATATTTATGTCATACCTGGGCCGCGCTATCGTTCGATACAGGTGTTCGGAACTTCCAGACCAGGTTTTGAAGGCTTTCAAGGTTTATCAAATAGGCTTCCATAAAAAAATTAAAACAGACTCTGTGCATGCCGAATACGACGCAGTCGAAAATTTGAATACACGATTCGGACTTTGGAACATTGCTGCTGTAACAATTTTGTTCAAGGGCACCTAATTTTCTCAACTTCTGGCGCATTTCACCTCAAAACTTGTGTTTTTTCCGGTGTGGATGACAAATAAAATACAACACAGTGTATTCAGCATCAACCTCGGTCCCAGCCCTCCCGCGGGTTGGATCTTCAGGCGATCCTACAGGCGGTCGGACTGGTACCTCGACGGGTGATACGGAATACACCGTGTTGTATTATTCTATATAATCATGTCTCCTTTGACTTATCACGAAACCTATTCTGTACCCTGCAGGCATGGTAAGCAGAATGTGGAGCGGTAACCTTTGCTGAATTACACCCACCCACCCCTCCAAACAGCTTATCAGTGTCACAAAGTTGTATGCATAACCGAATCTCAATGTAGGTAGTGTTTTGCAGGTAAAGAGTCAGAAGAATGCTCTTGAAGAATGCACCACTATTGGGTTTCACTTCTTTGTGCCGATAAACAATAGGCCTGGGATTCCGCAAGGAGGTTGAAACCCTGTTTCAACCTCCTTGGTTGGAGACCTGCAACCTTGAACAACAGTTATCGTCCATGATTCTAAAAAAAATGTTTTAAAAAATTGGTTACATTAGGAAGTAACGGTACCACAAATAAAAAAAGTCATACTTATGCCTGGACAAACTTTGTCTAGTCTGATTGGATAAAAGTTATAAAAGGTTCTATTGGTCAGTGAATACAATTTGCATACATGCAAATTATGACTACCATAGTTACCGTTTCGCAGCGGCGCAATCAAAAGTGCACGAGGTTACAAATAATATTAATAAGGCAAGGTAAACTTATAATATCTACTACTCACTCACTATTGACTACTATGGGATAACTTTTCTATTCAAGGCAATAAATATTCATGGTTACCCCAATGTTTACTCATGTTTGCAGTACATTCACACCATTGTCTCTTTGTTGTGAAAACCTGGACATTGCATTTAACGTTATATTCCTATTGTCCTTGGAAAACTTTATGCACTTAAGCACACCAGGAAGCTAGTGAAACATTTAATACTTATTGTTGTAAGAAAGAAGTCAGTCTGTGTCCGGGGCATGCATGCCCATGTGTAACAAAGAAAATGAGCTTGGGAATAAATTCGACATGAAAACTTACCCTGGGGTGACCAAGCACGGTACTGAACTAAAAAAAAAATATATGTAGGTCTAGTAGTAACTAGTAGCAAGGAGTTTTTATCCTTGCTAGGAGCGACGACATTGGGTTCCTCCATGAGTAAACAAGCTTTCTATATCTATCAATTATAATATTTGATCAGTCCCACGCGCCCTGAACAGTTGAGTCTCGGTAATCCCCCACCCCACCCAAACGTTGTTTTGTCTGACGATACATCTCTCCAGCTGGGTTGACGGAAGTGTCACAAGAAGAAGGAGGACGTTGGACGTTGATAGTTTCTGTCACTAGATTGTGAATAGCAAAACTAACCAATTAGTACTTCCAAATTCGTCGACCTCACTCCGTCAGCGCATGCTGCGTCAGAGTTTTTTTCACAATGTTACTTTGGTAAGCTTTGGTACGCATGCGCAATCGTGACTGGTGACGTCAGGGTGATACGGGACTTTCCGCTGTACGTTCTCCCAGCAAGAGGGTTTATACGTATTAAACGTTACGAATGATGAATGAAATATTGCACGACATTTGTACATGGTACACTTGTAAGGCAACAGTAATAAGTCAATTAACACAATGATACTCGTCTAAGATCTACATAACGTTACATATGTTAGTACAGTAATGTGAGACCATGTGAACATAAATGGCGTATTGACATATGCAAGTCGGTCTGTTACTGTACAATAGATTCTCTCTTTTTTATAGCATTACATATGTATTGGCCTAAATACGAAGATATGTAGTCTGAACATGACATAAGTAGATTCAAGATTCATATGTGGTAGATTGAAAGTACATGTGTTTGTCTTTGGTAAAGGTGTGCTAGATTTACATGACTTACATGTGATCATATCCATTAATCTTTTTCTATCTACGCTATATGCAGGGCATGTCATTAGAAAATGATACTCATCTTCAACACCATCTTTACATGAAGGGCATTGCCTCTGGTTGGCTGGTATATTACGATACCGATCTTTTTCTATTTCATGTATTACAAACTTTCGCGGTGGATTAATGTTCGCGGTTTTCGCGGCGACCGCTTCACCGCGAATTCAAAACCACCGCGAACATTTTTCCATAACAGTTAGAGACTACAGCGCATTGTGCTACCTCCGCGAAACCACCGCGAAAAGTTCATTTTCCCACGACCGCGAAATTAAATCACCGCGAAATTAATTGCATTTACAGTATCTCCATGCAGATCTTGCGGTGGTTTAAGACAGTAACATAAACCGGGGAAGGAGTTTAGCCGGCAGAGGAGTTTTATTTTTAATGTTACTGTCTTATTAACCACCGGAAGATCTTCTTGAAGATTAGCACTAAGAGGGTCGGCGTGTGACTGTGTGTATGTCAGCTGCCAGTGTGTGTTTTAGCCTATGTTTACACAATCTCTCGCTCGTGTATGTATGTGTGTGTGTGTGTGTGTGTGTGTGTGTGTGTGTGTGTGTGTGTGTGTGTGTGTGTGTGTGTGTGTATGTGTGTATGTGTTTTTTTTTTTTAATTTTTTTATTCTGTTTTCTTTAGCCAGGGTAGCCCAGCTCAGTGTATCACACTGCTTTACAGTGGGGCCCTGGATAACACATAGTACATGACACATCAACAAAATACATAACATAGCATCATAACATACAAATAATATATACAAAGACCGTTTTCCATAATCATACTTCAGTCCGGTCGTGAGGTTTTGTGTGTGTGTCCGTTAACAAGAAACGTAAGAACAGCTGAATGGATTGGTTTCATACTTGGTGTGTTGTTAGGGTGTGACAAAAACTAGAAATGATCATATTCTGGGCCCCCTATCGGCTTCCCTTAATACTGCAGTGGAACTTCTGCTTTTTATATCTCATGTTCTGAACAAGCTATGGTTACAATTTTGGGTGTTTAGATAGCTCTTGTGCTAGGGAAGAAGATTAGGAATTGCAGGGGCATTCTTGTCAAAAATATTCCGAAGACGGTAACGTTATCAAATTCAAGAGAGGAATAATGGATTTTCATGATTTGGGATATGTGGGTAACTTATAAGAATATATATAAATTGAAATACATATTATGTAAAATATGAGTATATTCGCATTATCAATAAGAATATTATATATGCAGATTAAGTGCTAAGCAGCACACCACATAATTACCCACCCCTACAATTAACACAAAAGCATTAATCATGCAAATGAGGTTGGTTAAAGGTTGAATGACTATACACACAGAGTATGCTATACCCGCGCGAACGACAGTTTTTTTTTCATTTTTGTTCTTTCACACCTTCTTTATTTGACTTTGAAATTCAAGTGGGCATTCTATGACAGCAGTATCTATTTTTAAACTGACGGCATATCTTGTTCATTTTACAACTGCTTTGTAAGATTTACAGTATGGTCGAATTTTTTGTTGTTGAAACGGACGAAAATTGATGCGCGCGCGATAATCCATATAATCAAATCAACATGGCCTAATTGATGACAACATGCTATAATTCCCTAGTGATAATTGACAAGAATTCTATACATGTGACATTTGGAGGTTACGCGAAGGTGAACATCGTTGATTATGAATGATGCAAATAAGGACCTTATTTTCATAAATGGTCAAAAAATACTATAGATAGTACAGCCTTCTTTGTAAAGTTGAGACTGTCATACTTTTGACAACTTCTGTTTTTTGAGTGGGGGTGATGATAAAATGGGCACCTTATTTACATGATTAATGAGAACCACACATAATACATCAGTTGTAAAAGTTAAAATCATTTGGTGAAGGCATGGGGTCGTGGGGTAGTTGATTATGCATACAATATGCTCATATGCATATGATTTGATACCGCAGTGGATCAGGGTAGTGAATGGTCCTCATTTTCAAATAAGATCATCTATCAGTTGATCACCTTCTTCACACAAATGTACAGATGTTGAACTAAGTATGAAGATTCTAAGATTGCTGTTATATCAGTTCCTCATCAACGATGCAAATGAGGTATTAATTTACTTGAATTCGAAAAAAAATCCTCTTATCTACCACAGTGTAATTATAGTATTTTTTCTCGTTGGTTATGTAAATTAGGTCTCCATTTGCATGATTGGCATCTATTGGTGTTCCAATCGTCTTATTGTGGAAGAAAGTCAAATTACAAAAATATTACCACAATTTGCATAATGGACATCTAATCATGTCAGGGAGCCCTATCCACATACCAAACATCATTAAGATCCATTCAGAACTTTTCCACAAAGATTTCCACATACAAACACGAACACACACACACACGCACACACACTGTGCTAGAACGTACGGGCGATCCACTTTACGTTTTGTGTTGAGAGTTACGTGTGGTTATTGTTCCACACTAGTACTCTCTTTCCGAGTTGAGTCATCATACCTGCCGCCCTGGCTATCCGTCTGTCGATTTCCTTGTCTAAACTAAAGACAGGCTGCTATTAGTGATTGTTGAATCAAGGAGGTTATATAGAGAATAAAACAAGATGAGTTACTAAGTATGCAAAGTGATCTGGCGTTTCTGTACCTATGGTGATAGTGGGCTGGGTACCTCTTGACCCATGACTACTGCTTTCTTTATGCTGATATCAGCGCAAATTACCTGCAGGTATGGATAAACAGCTGGCACAAGGTCAAGAAGAGGGTGGTCAGGCTAGGCCAATGGCTTGGTTTATTTACTAAATGTTGCATAATAAAAAAGACCATCCTTAGTAAATGAAATCTGAATATACAGCTACTCTGGATTGGAAGTTTTGGTGCTCTTATCTTTTTAGGCTGTAATAATCGTTCCATGTGTTCCGAAAGATATGAATATTTGCTCCCCAAGGTCGTTCAAAGTGTGACCAAGTTGTTCAGTGACACGGCATTATCAGGATGGGCACTGTCCTTACCATGATAGAAACTCCGCTCCATCTGTAGTGTCTGTGTCATGATTGTTTACCGCCTATCTGTGATTGCCAAGGTTGCTCCGGGCGAAACCCATGTTGTTCAGTGAGGTGGCAATGTCAGGGTGGGCTATGCCCTCACCATAGATACTCCGCTTCATCTGCAGTGCCTGTTCATGATAGCTGACCGCCTATCTGTGATTGCCAAGGTTGCTCCGGGCGACACCTATGCTGTTCAGTGAGGTGGCAATGTCAGGGTGGGCTATGCCCTCACCATACATACTCCGCTCCATCTGCAGTGCCTGTTCATGATAGCTGACCGCCTATCTGTGATTGCCAAGGTTGCTCCGGGCGACACCTATGCTGTTCAGTGAGGTGGCAATGTCAGGGTGGGCTATGCCCTCACCATACATACTCCGCTCCATCTGCAGTGCCTGTTCATGATAGCTGACCGCCTATCTGTGATTGCCAAGGTTGCTCCGGGCGACACCTATGCTGTTCAGTGAGGTGGCAATGTCAGGGTGGGCTATGCCCTCACCATAGATACTCCGCTCCATCTGTAGTGCCTGTTCATGATAGCTGACCGCCTATCGGTGATTGCCAAGGTTGCTCCGGGCGACACCTATGCTGTTCAGTGAGGTGGCAATGTCAGGGTGGGCTATGCCCTCACCATAGATACTCCGCTCCATCTGCAGTGCCTGTTCATAATATATGTCGCTGACCGCCTATCTGTGATCGCCAAGCTTCATCTTTAGCGACTGTTAAAAATGCCTAATCAATTTTCAATGCTCCTCAAGGTCGCTCCAGGCAAAACCTAGGAGGCGGCAATATCAGACTGTGCTCTGTCCTCACCATAAATGCCCCGCTTCATCTCAGTATACGTAGTGCCTTTCTGTGATCCCATTGTCGCTCCAGGTGCCTTCCAGGTTTGTTTAGTGAAGCGGTAATAACAGGATGTACATGCAGAATGCTTATCATATACATGTGATAAGATACTCAGTTTCAGCTGTGGTAACTGTTTATGATAGCTGACCACCTTTCTAGGGTCACTAATTAAGGTTCTTCCATGCAAACCCCATTTTAAGTGAAGCCACGATAATACGGTTTGTACGTCGATGAAGGTTAGACATCCAGGTAATAAGATACTTCAGTAGTAGTTACTGAAGATTTTGGAAACGGTCAAACGTTTCGGATTGCATCCATTGTTTGTCGTGCACATCCATTGGTCCGATAGCGATGACGTCATTCCCTCTATATAATAGGTATACGCGCATGACTACGGCATTCTTCTACTGCCAGGGCCTCTGAGCCACACTGATTCCTTTCGCTGTCGCTCCACTCAAATCAAGCCATAAACATGTCTGGCCACGCTGCGAAGAAACTCAAATTGCCAGTCGGAGGTTTGCTTTAGTTTTTGCATTTTAAGGAGGTTTTGAGGAAAGTTATTGGGTTTGAATGAGAATGAAACAAGATTGATATTGATTGTGTTAAGTTGACGTGTTTCAGTTTCGGATGTTTTCTCTGCGTGCGTTCTGTTTTGTGAATTTGTGTTCGTATGTGGTGTTGTAAAGCTAGGGGCACAACCTGCTGTACGTGCAAATATTGTCTACGTGCCAAAACGTGGGCAATCTTTTGGTATCCGTAAGTGGTACGTACTGTCTCCGTACCAACTCGTAGGGAATTCGACGGATTTGGGAGCACGCAGACACGCCGAAGAACTTAACGTGCATGCAGAACTCTCTCTGCTATCGGGCTGCGGATTCGCCCCAAACGATGAACGCAACGGGTTGTGCCCCTAGCTTAAGTTCTCGTTGTTCGTGTGTTTCTTTCGTCTTTTCTCCCACAGCGCTCCAATTAACAAAAACAAGGCAGTTTTGTTCGGTGTTTTGTTGTAAGTCCTTTCAGGTTTTGGTGGCCCGTTTGTTATATCTGTCTGTGTGTGCTTCGTTGGACTGTACGTACATGTATACGTTCGCCTCCACATTTTTGTGATTGGTGTGTGTTCGTCCGTGAATTCGAAGATGTTGAACGTGGCGTCGTAGGCGAGGGACGATTTTGTATACGTACGTGTTTGATGGCGGCTTTTACGCCGTGTTGGTGGTTGGTTGGTTTTGGTTTGTATGCGTGTGTGTGTGTTGTGGGGTTGGGGGTCTAAGACGTTTCGTATAAACGTGGCTTGCCCACCTTTAGCTTCGAACGTTAATGTGAGTGGGTAAGGTGTAGGATGTTGTCGCTTTTGCACTGGATGATTGTGTTTTCCGGCGTTTTTCGACCAGGGATGTATTCGTTAAGGCTTGACGCTCACCCACCATCCACCTAAGGCGTTCCCCCGGCGTCTCCGAGCGTTTCACCTCCAGAACTGCTGGCAGTCAGCTGACGGCAGTTACGGGAAGGAATGTCAGGGGAGTCACAACCGCAGCGGTCCCGGTACCGTTCCAGGCACTTGTGGCATGCAGAGGAGGCAGGTACAACGGCCAGGGGAGCAGCAAGCAGTAGCGCGGGGACAGCCGCCAGGCCGTCTACCTCTTTCCGGACGCTCCGGGGCCAAGGGACGGACACAAGGAAATATATTTGCGTTTCACTTGATGGGGAGAGAGAGAAGGGGGGTACAATATAGTACTAGTATGAACGTACCGCAGTTTCGGGTAGACCTTAAATGTGCATTGTGAAGTGTCCGTTCTTGCATGGGGCGATTTTTTTTCAAATTCAATTTTGGAACAGTCCAATTTTTGCATAAGGAGAAGGGTGGATTGAAAATTGCTGACTTTGCTCATAAGCAAATAACGGCCTTTCTAGTCTTGTATAATTGTGTGGTGTGGTGCGGCGTGGTGTGCAAGCTTGTGTGGTTTTATAGTTTTGGGAGTAGTAGCCAGAACCTTTTTTTTCATGATCTTTTACGCATGCCCTTGGCATGTGGCACGCCAAGAGTGTGGATGCCAGCGGAGGGGTGTCCAGACGATTTCATATTCAGGTTCTGCAAGGACATTATAATGTCCTTGGGTTCTGTATGAGCTGTCTCTCCAAATTGTTTACCGCAATACTGAATACACGTCTTTCTAATTATTTAGAAAAACATGCACTTATTGCCCCAAATCAGTCGGGCTTTAGAAAGAATTTCGGAACACGGGATAATCTTTTTGTTGTTGACTCTTTAACATCTAAGTACATTAACTCCAACAAACGTTTATATGCATGTTTTATAGATTTTAGAAAAGCCTTTGATAGTGTTTGGAGAGAAGGCCTACGCTATAAACTGCTTAGTACAGGGATAGGTGGCAAATTCTAGGGGTTGATCAAAACTATGTATTCTCACCCTCAAACGTGTGTCAAAACCTCCGAAGGTCTCACTCCCTTATTCAGTACGTACAAAGGAGTAAGACAAGGCTGCAATCTCAGCCCCACCCTGTTCAACCTGTTTATAAATGACCTTGTTAAAGAACTAGATAATCCTGACTGTGCACCTCCAACATTACACAATTTGTTTGTCTCATGTTTACTTTACGCGGATGACGTGGTAATATTCTCAGAGACTGAAAAGGGACTACAAGGTGCTTTGGACAAACTTAACATGTTCTGCACAAATTGGAAATTACAGGTTAATCTGAAAAAAACAAAAGTTATAATTTTCAACAAAACTGGACGCCTGTTCAAGGACGTCAGCTTTTTCTTTGGCCAGGAGATCATCGAAATCACAAGTTCTTATTGTTATTTAGCTTTGACACTGTCTTCGTCAGGCACTTTTACTACCGCCAAGAAGCTATTGTCCCAAAAAGCACGGAAAGCTCTTTTTAGTCTCAAGCCATTATTCCGTTCATCTCTGTCCCCGAAGGCCTTGTTAAGAATTTATGATGCATGTATCAAGTCCATTATGTTATACGGTTGTGAGATTTGGGGCAAGGATTATCTGAATGATAACTGTCCCATTGAAATAATCCAGAATAGATTCTGTAAAAATATTCTTGGAGTACAAAGAAGTTCTAGTAACTCGGCGTGTAGAGCGGAGCTTGGTATATACCCAGTTGATCTAGATGTTTCAGTCCGTATAGTCAAATATTGGCTTCGACTCAGACAATTAAATATGTCTTCACACCCGTTACAAGTAGATGCACTTCAGTCACAACAATATTTACCAGAGAACAGCCGCAGGAAAAAATGGATACATCATGTAAAGGAAGTACTTGATAACAGCGGCTATTCATACATCTGGAATACCGACATCATAGACAGCAGTTATTCATGTACATTGTTAAGGAGAAGGTTGAATGACATGTATACTCAAACTTTCTTTTACAAGTTATCTGTAGACGAAGGAAAACTTAGATTTTACAAAAACTTAAAAACAACATATGACATGGAAAACTACTTGTACCATAATAATTATGGTTACCGCTCAGCAATATGTAAGTTACGAATTAGTTCGCACCCGTTAGAAATAGAGAAAGGAAGATACAAAAAGCTACCTGTTCAAGAAAGAATTTGTAAGCAGTGCACAACGAATGCAGTGGAAAATGAAACACATTTTATTTGTGAATGCCCCCGATTCGAAGCCGAAAGAAAAAGACTATTTCATAGAGTGACCGAAATCACACCAACATTTTCATTGTTAAAAACGCCACAAAAGATTCTCTTCCTACTAACATCAAGGGATCAATCTATTATAGAACACATGGGGCATTTCATTTTCAAATGTCTTCAAGAAAGAAGTCAAACCCTGTAATAGTTACGTAGACTTAGTACCCCATTATGTATCGTATGTATATCCATCCACTTAATATTTGTATGTTAGAATTTAGTTTATCTACATGTATTCAGACCACATTTATTCATCTCATGTAATTAGTCATTCTTTTCTTGCAATTAGCCCAATGGGCATGAATTTGCAATAAACTTATTATGTAAGCAGTGCGGGCCAAAGCAGTCCATGGCCCAGAGCCCAAGACGCATCCCAATCCTCCGCTAGTGCATTTCGACGAAACTGTGTTGGACGCAAGGTTGCGGGAGGTGCAGTTCCGCGCTAATACCTCACCATACAGAGCGAATGAGACATCATTCTCGTCATCCGCCTACCTGGAATCCCTCTCACATCAGAAGCACGGTGTCAGAAGACTGTACAATCAGCCAACCCAGAAGACATCGTAAAATTTCTTATTTTGAAGGACGAGGCCGGGAAGATAATTTTGCACGCGGAGAGATGCTCGTACAGCCGTCGTCCCGGCGAGACCGGTGATGTGGAGTGTGCTTGCCCACCTATTCTATAGCTTTCAAGACGATTGACTCCTAGATTGGGGAGCTAAGAGTAATTTTCATCGCTGAAGGAAGATCGGGGGAATGGAACATCGCGCTCTCCAGTAGAGCAACGTTATCTAGAGACAAGGAAACGTCCTTGCTAGAGACAAGTCGTATGCTCAAGAAGTACTTGCGGGTCGCACACAGGAGTGGTTATGCACGGGCGACCACCTCGCAACCCCCCCCCCCCCCCCCCCCTAGCTGGCACACCACACTGGTTAGCCTGTAAGCCGAAAGGTCTCCTTCCAGAGTCACCAACCTCGCCCACGATCAAGCATTTTTCAAAATACTCTTTTTCTCAAGAGATCGAGGAAGCGACCTCCTCTCCACCAGAGCGGCCCAAGTCATTAGGTTACCCTCATGGCGGCTTGTAATTGGGAGGGGAGAGCACCCACTGACGAAAGATAACAGATGCTACCTGAAGCGCCTGACCCTTTCCAAATATCATCGTGCGTAACCTGCCTCTGGACCTCGAGAGTTCGAATCCCCGCCGTGGTCGCTCCCCCACAGAGGCAGAGTTGTTCACCCGTAGGTCACGCACCATATATTATTCAGATTTATACCTTTAAAATTCTCACAACTTAAGATCTAATACACACATGCATGATTTTTACCTTGTTAATGCGAAAGGAATATTGTGGATATGTTCCGCAGGAAATGTTAATATATTCCTGAATGTTTATGATCACCTGTGCACCCCCTGAAGAGAAGATAGAACGTCCTCCAAGTCCCTTATCTCTTCGCTCACAAATGTCAAATGCACACTAGCGTGTAGTTTCCAACGGTACGGCCAAATCGGCGATCTGGAAGAACAACAGTGGATTAATCAATAACTAGGATTAAATCAATCAATAACTAGGTGTTCGGCGACATAGAAGTATTCTTTCTCTCTCGAATATTGATTTGGCAAATAAGGCTGTAATTAGCACAATGCATTCTCTAAGTTTATATCATGTTGTATGAGTGAAAATCCTTTTTTGCAGAACTTTCGGCATAAAATCTTGCAACTGACTGCACATTAACATTTCTGCATACACCTTCAACTAATTCACATGTGACAAGTAAGTAATTCCCAGCATTTACCACCGAAAAAGTATTGCACTCTCGCATTAATTATGCAAATTAGGCTATTACTTGCATAATTTATAAGGGTTAATGACCCACCCGAGGTGTCTATTGTGTCATAACGCCTGGTCCTTTGCTATACTAGTAACCACCGAATAAAGCCACTGAGTAATTAAGTACATGTATATTGATATATTACAAACGTATTTTGGAAAACACTGCTATTGTAGAATTTCTTTGGTTGTCAAGCCCTAATTTTCATGCACAATTTGCTTTTTATTGTTGACATCTTTGGCTAAGCCACTTGCATGCCGAATAACATGGAAAGCTACTAGAGGTTTTCCTTAGTATGGATAAGAAAGTCAGCCCCAGTGATGAATCGGGACGAGGGGGGATACAAACTTGTACACGTTTGGGATAGTCTTCTCGTCGCAAAAGCGCCACCTACATCGGCTACATATAGCGACGAGAAGCAGAACTCCAGTCAGAAGCTCTGAGGAAGGTGTCTGATAGACACCGAAACGTAAGCAAGTAAGTTTAATTTTGGTTGTGTACAAGAATTCTCATATCCTAGCTGGAAGTTCTGCTTAAGTACCAATCTATCCACGGGGAAATTAAGCCCAAACTCGACCTTAACTCTTGTCTTTTCAAGACCTACCTAAATATCATTACAATCCATCCAGGCTAGGGTATCTTTAATTTGGTTATGCTACCAACAGTTTTGTAGAAGCTTATACATACACAAAACATAACTTCCACTTTCTATGGAGGTAATAAGCTACTCTCCAAGCAGAGGTTACGCTCCGGCTATTTTTTGACGTTTTTTATGCGTTTTTATCGGGCTTTCTATTTTGTACTGAAATCTTGATGTCTCCCGGCCGGCACCTCCTAGGTGGTGACAACTGGAGGGCCGGCCACTAGGAGCGCGATTTTAGTCAGGCTTCTGTGGGTAGGTGCCGAAGGTATTCGGGTCGGCGGAAGCGGTGGTCGGCGGGGATGTCTTGCGCAACTGCTTAGAGGGGAAGAGAAAATTGGCTATTGGGTACTCGGGCCTTAGAACCCATGTCTACCTGCAAACCGACAAGGAGGTTATCGGGCTTCATTATAACCTCCTTGTTGCAAACCAAGTAAATATCCCTTCCCGCTTTATCCTTTATCAAGCTATACAGACAGACAAATTTACAAACCAGAAAACATGTAAATGTAATAATATCTACCTGTAATAATAATTACTCTGGTACAAAATACAAGGTGAGGTTACATATGTTTCGTCACCTATAACCTGGTGAGGCACATAGTCAGTGCTACAGTTAATAGTATGATACTACACATTTAATAAAACGCAATACCAATTCAACAAATCGGAGGAATAGTGAAGGAAGAAGTACACAGACCTGGGTAATGGTGAGGCAAACTGTTCGATCAATAGCCGCCGAGCAGGGTAGCTATGTAGCCTCCTTGGCAGACTTCCGGGTTGGACTTTTTGGGTCACAATATATCATTGTGTGCTGGCCTCACCTGGCCTATTAGTTCAGATTGCACCCGGTTTCCAATGGTCTCTTTAGGTGGTTTACTATTAGAAACTGGGCACTTGTAAACGAGAACAACAGTACACAGTAATGAAAAAATATTCTCCCGGCCGAAGTCTGCTTGAGAGGCTATATCCTATGATTGACTCATTGTACTATATTTGGCCACGACGCATGCGCACATTGCCGGGGGAAAACCCAATCTCACGGGGCGGCACCGGAACCGTGCTCCCACGCAGTGCATTTACATAGTCCTGACTTGTAGAAAATACTGAGGTACTCCCGTGACGGAGTGGCCACCAGAAGGAAATGTTCCGTCATGTTTTCTCTAAATTTTCACATTTCTAAGTATGGAATATATACTGCTGTGCTGTATACATAGTGTTCCAAACCGTTCAGTTCAAGTTGGAAAGTCCCTGAACGGCTACACAATTTTTACATAATTATAAAGCTACACCCTACTCAAACAACGACTTATTGATTAGTCACCGACACGAAGTGCTATGCAGCTAATGATGCCTTATCATCAAGGAAAGCCCCTAACATGTGTAACATCGACTATCATGATTCCACCAGGTGGCATTATACTGCCACCTCAAAAAACGTTAGTACAGAGGTCTTCCTGAAGATTGTCTTGAACACCGAATGTTGAATATCCTAAATGTAATACAATTCAGATATTTACGTGTGGAAGACAATCTTGAGATGGCCTCTATAACAACGTTTTTGGAGGTGGTGGTATAATGACACCTGGTGGAATTATGCGAATGTATGTTATGTCACTGGCAATGAGGGAAACATGATCATTCATTGTATCTATAAAGGTCACAACGAAAATTCACTTCCGAAAAAAACAAGGTCGCGCTGCAGAGCTTCAAATCACCACAGCAATATAACATTGATATCATTCATATGTAATTTAATCTTTAAACCACTTCAATTACTTTGACAGTCACTTGGAAAAGCTCTTGACTTTTTTGGTCCCGATCTAGAATATTGTGGCTGAGCCTGTGAATAATGTGCGAATCTATATATTAAGTGGCCATTTTAATGCGGAAGTATAGACATGAAGCGTCACCATGCGAGACTGGAATGATTAGCACGAGCTATATAGGCTAGCCTGGATACCACACCCAGCCTGATCTCAAATTCTATCGTGCAGGGCCAGATATTTTTGAGATCGGGTTGGGGTGTGGTATCCAGGCTAGGGCTAAGGCACTCGTACTGACCGTCATGTGCTCAGCCTGGTATCCAATCAAATATAGCTGCCGAGTCTCTTCATCCTTTCTTGCCGAATAGATCGACTGTTTGGGAGAGAGGACGAAGAGCAGTACCCGGTCCCTCTCGAAGGACCAAGTCAATGCGGACGAAAATGACACAATCATGCACTCGTTTCGATCGATCCAATGAAAAAGGATCTAAAGTCTCATTCTCATAAAGTTCGTCAGGCCAGGTAGGAACGGTTGGTTCTATTTTAGGCCGGTCCCATGTCACGAGAAGGTCTCCTGCTTGTTATACCTACAGACGGTGCTTAAAACACGAGGGTTTTCCCCGGTTCGGACCGGACCGATTTTTCCGATAACCGAGTTGGATTCAAGTGTAGGGAAGTGTGGGGGAATATTGCCACTGTTTCAGCTTTAATCACCCCCCCCCCCAAACGAAGATAAAGTATAAAGGATGAGACACACGAATATGAGACATGGTTTTATCATTTTCAAATCCATGATTCCTTATGTTCCCCAATAATCATCTTTATGACATAACCAAGATCATTTGGAATCATGTAATGTTGTACGATATCCCATGGTAGCACAACATATCAAAACAATACCTCCATCTTCATGGAGGTAATAAGTCTGGAATGATTTCGGTTAAATTAAATGCTGTTACCTCCCATCCTGTTCAGGTGTGGGCAATGGAATGTAAAGACATGGATATGGATAGCAGCAACAAGCACAGCAATTAACAATGATTACAGAGCTACTGGTTAGATTTGCAGTATTTTGCTACATGTATATGCTTCTCATATGACCTCTTCTTGGTATGCAGCAACATTATGGCTGCATTTAAAGGCAAATGTTAGTAGGAACATAAGACTGACTATAGTTAGGCTACGTATACATAAAATAACCTGTCCAAGGAGGTTTAATCTCCTTGATTTGTCTTCAAATTTATAACAATCTTATAGAATAAGATAAAAACAAGGAAAACATAATTCATAAGCAAGAGGTATTGCTACAAATTCCTTAAGCAGTAAAAAAGTCATACTGTGCTATGTTATCATTCATACTGAAAGCAGAATTCTTAGTTGCCAACATCTGTGCACTAAACCAATACATGACTACATTGTAGACATGTATTGTACTATATTGTATTGTTGAGACATGTATTACTCTTCACGTTTATAACAATGTGCTCGTTGTCAACATGCTTCACAATGGTCTTCTGTGATTCCTCCTGCCAGTCCGGTCAATTATACACAGGAAAAAATATCCACTATCTATTTGCACTCAATTTACATCAAGACGACTGCAGTATTGAAATCAATCATATTCTGATAAGATGTAACATTTTATCTGCGGACTGACATCCAACACTGTGTACAACTAGCATAGCCACTATTACAGTAGCAGTTAATATCAAAGCACTTATGGTGCAATTTATTCAGAAAGAGGCACAATGTGATGGAAAGTAAGGCACAAGGTGTAAAAGCAGCACTGTGCAGTCCTCTTGACACCTCTGTCTCCACAATGACAATCACAATCATTATGGCATTCTTTATAAAGGGCATCCTGTACATTGTACATGAAACACTTCAGCTGAGAAGCTGCAATACTCTACAATGAGCAACATTGTGCTTTTTATTACCCTGGGAAAACCAGACTCCGCGAGGAAAGGGTTACCAATCCTGCCACATGCGTGCCCACGACTAACCCACTAACCTCTCACTTAGAGGCAAGCGATAGTTGGGGCCAGCTGGATTGTTGGGCGGCTGTAAATTGCAGGGATGAGTGTGGCGGGGATTGCTAGTGAACCCTTTTTGCGTAGTTTTAGTTTGGCTTTCCAGGGTAGCTTTTCATGTACTCATTCAGTAATTGAAGAAAGGTAGTAGATGCTACCTGAAACATCTATCCATTTGCTTGAGTATTACAAACTATTACAGTATATTGCGCATATTATTACATGGATGTCTAATTGATGTAATGACAGAATTAATCATAGTAAAAATACTCTGATACACCAGATTCTGTGTCCTATCTTGGGTGTTGACAGTAGCATTTATTTGGTTATCTACTTTACGTTGGTATGTAAAGTACCAGATTTATGTTTGAATGTGGACGGAGTGATAGTGAGAAGATGATAATCATATAATAATATACATTTTTGTCTTGTTCCCTTACATTTTGATTACACCTACACTGATGCAATAAAGATAAAACAACCATTTTTCTTCACTTCTTGTAGATAATGAAGATTTACAGTATTACTTCGCTACTGTAGTACTTTCATCCTGTTCCAGAATTTTGGAGGAATGTTTCTTCTTATATCAATGGCAATGTAAATGCAGACATACTATGACATAGGCTTAGTGAAAAAAATAAATCTGGATGTAATTTCAATTCTGAATCTTAGATTTGTCACAAAAATATGCAAACAGATAAAATCAGTACAGTAATCAACTACCATAAAACAAAATATGGACCACCTTGACCACACTGCTGGCACGGATAAAAAAATTAGCTGGCAGGCATTTTTAGTCTCTATAAAAGGTCCTAGAAATACAATGGATATTTGATTTAAAAGAAGATAAAAAAAACAGTCGTTTGGTCAAAAATTGACATAAGTATCTTGAGTATAATCAGTCTAGCATGGAGGCTGGCCATTGTCCAATTCACCATGAAATAAACAAAACAAGACAACTATACAATCCCATGTGACACTTAGAGAAAAGGTTATGCAAAATGAACATTATTTGCATCATATTCATGTTTAAAAGCTTGCTATTCCTTCTTCATATTCTTTAAAAAGAGACCCTGGTTCATACCAGCACTTCTCAGATATCTAATTCACCCATCTAGCCACATATGGCAGTGTATACATCCCATGACTTGGTCCATCCTGAAGCTGAACAACCTCTAGAAGAGCTACACATCTAGTGAGCAGTCCTCCGTCATGCCTGGCCAATCTTGGCTTGTTCTTCTAGGAAGAGGAGTTGGTCCACGATGAAACAGTCGCTGGGATTGGTCACGTACTTCCGCAGTCCGTTCATCAAGTCCACCTCGTCTATCGTCTCGTTATTGCCACCAAAGCGGGTGTCCTTCAGGTACCTGTAGGTAGTACAGTGTTACAGAGGTTGTTACAGATGGCTGTAGACTACAAAATTGGTAAATATCCAGCAGAAAATTCAACAGAAAATACTGGGGAAAAAAAGCCTGAAAACACTGCAAGTTGTTCTTGAAGTTTGAAAGAGCATAAAAAGATTTTATTCTATTGGCACTGCTAATGCCAACTGCAGTTGCATTTTTCTTACTACAGAAAATGGATCTATTTAAAAGTAATCTCACCTGTAGACCTTTCGGAAGGTGTCTTTTCCTAGAGCTTTCTCACATTGCCTGAAGACACCATTAAGGAAAAACTACATAATGAACTATTCTTAATTATAAAAAGCTATATTCATCCTGTTAACTTTAACTCAGCTGTAAAGAAAAATCCATATTTGCTTTTGGATGAGCTTTTGTGAAATTTACTTGAATACATGTATACCGGTATTATTGCAATGCTGATATACATATTGTAATCAAGTCAGTACCAGCTGAGACCTGAAATGACATTCATACTTCTTGAATAATATTACTGAAAATCTTAAAGCTTATGATAATTTTTCTGGTCAGTATTCTCATAGTTTGTTTCAGAACAAAGACACAACACATCCTACAAAAGTGACCATACAATGATAACATTTGTGAACATAAAGGATACGTTCTCATGTTCCTGATCTTGGTGTCCCTTACAGCTGGTCCAAAGGCATCCGATACTGTGTCATCAGACACTGTGGTGTTGTCTGCAAAACAGGGAGACATGTGAGCATTACATTGCTTCAGAATATAGAATAGAATATTCTTTGACTTTCTGAAAAAAAAAACCCACACACACGAGATTCTGCTTCAAAATATGAATTTGATGTCAAGAGGTTATGTTTTAATATTTTGAACATATATTGGTGTTGAAGTTAAATTGTCAGTTACTTATTGTTTCAATCTCGCAGAAATCCAAGATTGTGCAACTTAAAAGATTGTGTGGTACAGAAGTGCCAACTAGTAATCCATGATGGTACTGCAGCCTTAAAACTGTCACCCTGTATCAAGACTGATAAGAAGATGGCAACCCAGAATCCCAAAGGCAGCACTCATCAATGCTGACAAGACTAAACATGCTTTTCTATAATTGAGAACCAGTATCTATACAACCTACGAAGGAGACTATTTATCAATACCCAGTGCAGTAACAGATGAAAGTTATTCACCTGCAGCAGTCAGGTCCAAGGCACTCTGCATGTAATTGGCTAAGGCACCAAAGTCATCCTGGAAAAGAATCATGACAACAATTATTAAATGTATGCTGAGACAGAATGCAATGAAGACATGGTTTGAGACATGATTTGAGTAGGAGCCTTTCTTCAGGAAAATACTGAGCCATTCTAAAATCATAAGGACAGAGGACTGGACTACAATGCTCTACTTATTACTCCACACAGGCCACCCTTCTCTAATCTCCAGGCAGATTTCCAGTGACATAAGATAGCATCAAAGCTGGCCAAGGAATAAAGTGGCCAAAAAGGGAGTCATCAGCCACCGGTAGCCAAACACACTTCTAGGCCGGCATCACCCCTCTGGCAGCTTTTGCCACTTTCTTATGCTACCGTAGGATCTGCTTGGAGATCAACCCTTCTCCACTTGTCCTTACCTCTCCATCAAACTCCCCATCACTACCATAGGAAAGGTCCTCCTCCACAGAACTTCCTGAAGACTCAAAGTCCTCATGCAGAGTGTAGAAGGTCTCAGCCATCCGTGGATCCTCTGGGATATCTGGAGATAGGTGGTAGAAAGGGTGAGTTAGAGTAGATCATGACAAGTTTCACAGATTGCAGCTACCAACTGGGTGACTACAGAAGTGCCCCCTAGATTTGAGGCTACAAACTGCAGCCACATTTATGGTGATCTTAAAAAGTGCCGCCTAGTGTTGAGGTTAATAATGGCAGCCACATAATAGCCAATTACAAAATGTGCCCCCTTGAGTTGAGGTAACAAACTGCAGCCACATAAATGGTGACTGCAAAAAGTGCCCCCTAGAGATGAACTTACCAACTGCAACCACCTAACTGGTGACTGCAATAGCGCTTCCTAGAAATGAGTTTACAAACTGCAGGAACATAACTAGGTGACAATAAAAGAAATTCCAAAATTTGTCATTAAAGACTGGCAAATAGATATTTTCACTGCTTTGTATAAGGCCTGAAGTGGCATTTTATCACATGCAAACATTGGCACAGTTAGAAAGCAAGGGAACCAAGTTGTAATATAATATAGGATAAACCTACCATCATCTGCAATCTCTAGCATATCCCTCCGTGGACTATCGGTGGCACCACTGGAACTTGTCCCTGAATCTGAACTCGACCTCAGCTTGTCGTCCCCTGAATCTGACCGTGACCTTAACTTGCTCTTGGCATTCCTCCCTGCAGCAGCCTTTTCCTCCAGCTGGCCTGTTGAGCTGGACCTCAACCGCGGTCCGTCGTCGGAAAACGACCTTTGATACGGTGCCTTCTCCTTGTTTCCTTTATTAGCTAATGTAGGAATGGGCTGCTCGTCAAAGTCTCTGTGGGAGGGTTCGAACGATGTGATTGGTCTGACGGGGGGATGCTCGTCTGCGGTGAGGTACAGGGACTCGTTCTGTAGGGGCTGTTCCCGGGTGTGCTCGTGAAGAACACTCAGGTTGGGAATGTTGTACAGGTTGTGTTGGTGTATCCCAGATACTGAACTCCAGGCCGTCTGACTTGTAGGCGGGGGACCGGCCTGTGGGGAAGAAAGACAATGATGCTGTTATATGTTCCAGCCAGAGGATCTAGGATAACACCTTCCTCGCTAGTTTATCAGGCATATTGTTTGTCACCTTAGAAGCTTACTTTATCATCAGGCACATTGCTTGTAACCTCCTAAGTACCTTGCATCACACCACTATAGGACTATGAAAATAGTACAGGAGTCAGCTCAAGAATGTCTCTATTGCATTGTTTACTGCAATACAGGCTACAAACAAGTATTAGGACACAACCAAGCACAACAAATGTTTTGTCAAGCATTTTGCTGGTTCAATAAGATAAAACTCTATCCTCAATTCATTACATACATGTACATTATGACCTTTTCCTGCTGCCTAAGCACATAACCATTTTGGTAGCCAGACGTTACCATAGAGGGCTGAATGTTAATCAGTGAATTATAGAATTACAACACCTGAAACTGCTATGAATTGTATGTCATGTGAAGCCATGAATGAAGTGAAACTTCTGGCCAATGGAAGTGGTTACCTTGGTAACGTCTATACTGCTCCGAAATTGGGAATGTCTGGTCTCCGACTGCCGACGTTGGTTTTCATTGTACTGCACAAAGGCTGCCACCCTGGGTAAAAAAAAAGGAAACTGTATGATTCACGCACGCACGCACGCACGCACGCACGCACGCACACACACACACACACACACACACACACACACACACACACACACACACACAGAGGTATCTAAAATCTAAGAAAAGATTATTTTTAAATAGTTTACAATATGTCAATTCTCCCCCTTTAATTACTCTTTTCATTAAGCAAGATTATATTGGCAATATAAGAATCCTTTTTGGTAATCAGAATGAAACATTGTTACAAATTTTCCATAACCCTCTGGCAGTTGTGTTGTATTGCCCTTGCCACATCATCCCTCCACCCCCCCTCCCACCCCCCAGTGCCCATACTAACTTGAGTCTCCTGGCCTCCTCCTCTGCCTTCTGCTGTTTCCTGATCCTCATCCTCTCCCGAGGAGTCAGGTGCATCTCCTGTTCTCTCCTCATGTCTCCCAGCTTCTGCTTCTCTAACCTGTAGGTTCAACAACACATCACAGCTTTGTAACTTGTACAATAACATAACTTCAATCTTTTTATTAAAATGCCTTAACAGTATGGGACACATTACCTTCCAACTACATCTACATTGCTTACAAGAGTGACTTGAATGCCATCTTTATGTATCATCTCTTTGGGGACTGTAAATTCATTTACTTTTGTGGAAAAAGAGGCTTTTGCTGTGTTCAAAATTCATGGTTGCAACAATTCTGTAATACAGTAGTCATACAAGTCATACATAGTCATGATGTCATGAATGAGCAGTGGGGAGTTCAAAAAAATGTAAAACTACCACTAACATTTCAGGATTTACAGTGGCACTATTGCTATCACTATCTCTAAAGTATGCAGTGATGTTTCTGCTATCTTTATCACAATGCCTGTTTATTGCTGGATGTTCTGTTACTTACAGAGCTTGTTTGATGTCCTGTGCCTCAGCCTGGGCATGCATTTTGTTCACAGACACTGTGATCTTCATGTCAGACATTTTAATCTTCAGAGCCTGAAAGTAAAGACGAGAAAACCAATCACTCATTTAGCAGCCTCTAATAAGTCAACAGTTTATCTAAATCAAAACTACTCATTAGAGCACAAAAAAGGCCCTTTGTAACATCTATAAAGCAAAGTGAGTTCTATACTATGTTGCTAGTAAGGCAGTCATTCTTAGGTGCAGTCAGCATATGTTTTGATGTCTAGTCCTATTGTCAACACTCTTTGTTCTCCTCATTATACACATGACACTCTCAGTAAATTGTTTGGTAAGACAGAAGATGTTTCTCACCTCTATTTGCTTGGCAATGTAAGGTGTAGTCAGCAGGTCAGCAGCAGAAGGGCGTTTGGCGGGATCTTTCATCAGGATTCTGTTGAAAAAGTGCATATCAAACATCGGATAACGGAAAAAAGTCTTTCTCCGTTTAGCAAGAAAAATTAAGGTTTACTGTAAAACAGAAAGAATAGAAACTGATCCCATGGATCAAACAAATATATGGTGTATTTACAAGTTCACCATAGCGAAATTTGTTTTATACTTGTTTGCATGACCATTTGGGGGTTTAGAAACCCTCTGGCCGTCTTATGATTTCCAATCTAGGTATATACTGTATAGGCCAGACAGTTCCAAGGCTGCAGTACCATCATGGATCACTAGTCAACGTTTCAGTACCACAGACTAACAGGATTCCACAGAAAAAACAACTTTCTGACATACACGTAAATAGTACTCAATAACAACACGTAATGTTCACTCCTACAAATAAATGACCTAACATTACATACAATTGTCCCCCGCATAAATCGTTCTAAAACATGAACATGTCCATTTCTGCCAGCAACTACTGATTTCAACTGTAATGTTGGTTCTTACCTAGCTAGTATATCATTGAGTTCCTTGGGGTACGTGTCTGGCAGAGATGGTGTCTTCCCCTCCACAATCTTGTACATAACTGCCATCAGACTCTGGCCTTCGAATGCATGCTTCAAACAGCACAGTTCGTACAGGATACAGCCTATAGACCTGCAGTATTGGGGGAAATGGGCATTGCAGTTAGTACTAAACCTGCTAGGAGGCGTTTATGCACAAATCTATATTGGTAGTGATTTGTATACAAAATGCCAGTTCATTGATACCTATCCTGAGATTCTAGGGTATCTCCAGTGTGTTTTTAGCACATTCCAGAAACATTGACGTACACACCAGTTCCTCGACTGTTTTGACACCGAAGGATGTTGCGTGCAAAAAAAAAACCAGTTCCTTGATACCTATATATATTCTGAGATAAGAATCTATCTCCAGTATGTTTTCTTGTCACATTCCAAATACTTTTCAGTATACTTTTCAGTATACTTACCAGTACAGTATTGGCACCAAATGAATGGTATAAATAACTAATAGACTAGTCTGTGGAATGTTTCTGTATCTGAACTAGTAGTAGCGTCACAGTTTGAGCTCCTACTTCCAATTAGCAATTAGTATCTGGCAGACCACAGTTCATTCCTGGGAAGGGCATCAGTTGGGGCTGCACTCATCTTTTGAAAGGGACATAAAAAAGGGTTACATGGTCGAGGAGGTGCCTCAAGCACATTTAAGAGGAAGAGCTAGCAACCCCTCCCTATACCCTGTGACTGAAACAGCAAGAATACCTGCTACCCTATGTGCCAATATGCCACTAAATGCTACAAGTGTGTGAAAAAACAGACCAGTCTGTATCTCACCAGATGTCAGATTTGGAGTTGTACCCCTCGTGTTTCAGCACCTCAGGACTCATGTAGTAGGGGGTCCCGGTGAAGGTGGTTGCCATGTCTGATGTCCCCATCAGGATTCGGGAGATTCCAAAGTCTCCAACCTTTATCACATTGTTCTTCATGAAGATATTCCTGCATGTATTGAAATTTTTTTTTTAAATGGTAAAAAACATGAAACAATTCTAATTCGGATACTGGAACCAATCATTTATTGAAAACGTTGCAGTTTGTCTCAAGTATAACACTTCAAGTTTGTAGCCTACGTTGCAGTCTTCAAATGGGGATGTTTTTTTCTTGGGGGGGGGGGGGGCGGAGAGGGGGGTGCTGGTTTGCGATTTTCAACATTGGCTAAGTATCCAAGTATCCTCTTATGCTTTGCCATGGAGGCTATGAAGTTCATCTGAAGAAGAAGAGATTTTATTATACTTTCTTACAGCTATTTCACCTTGATATATCTAGATGTATAAGTGTAGAATTGGGTAGAATGAACGTTAAGTGTTGTTCCCTACTTTGCCTTGAGGTCCCTGTGTAGCACCTTGCGCTCGTGCATGTGTTGTACAGCCAGTAGCAGCTGTATGAACCACTCCATCACCTGCTCAGGTGCAGGGGTGGTGTTCCGCTTACGGTACTCTGAGGACACATTGTCCAAGTCTCCTCCCTAGAAGAAAACACATTATAATCTTTAGTGTGCCTCAACCAATCTCTAGTAGTTAGTTAATAACTAGTGAATGTAGTGAAATTGTATATTTAATAGATGTGCAATGGTATAAATCAAATTGGTACAATCAGCAAAAATTATTTACATTCAGGTCCAACATGTATCTGTACCTGACTACGTTTACGTATACATTCCTATAGACCTAAAGCACAAAGGCTTAGCCCTTCCTACAACAGTAAAGAAACTCCAAAAGGTAAGGAAGCTTGTAGGATGCAAAGCACAGTGGACAATGCTGAAGAAAGACTGAACGTAGCTATAGGACTTTTCAAAGACTGTAGATGCAGAATACAGTGACTGATTATGATGATGATATATTCCTATGTATATGTGTGTGAAACCTACATGTAGTACAGTTAAAAACCATGTCCTAACCTCGCAGAACTCTGTGACGATACAGAAGTTCTCCTTCTCCAGGAAGCTGTCGTGGAACTTGACGATGCCGGGATGTTCCAGTTTGGACAGGAGCTTGGCTTCATGCATGGCACCGACTGTCTCATCTGGAGCTAGGTCACCGACTGAGATCTCCTTCAGGACTTTCCTACATACAGAAATACAGGAAAGTTTGTCAGTTTAGTTCTATCATTTTCCTATGCATAGTCTGACCAGCAGCCTGTACAATATACTACCTTGGGGAGGCCCTGATAACTCAGGCTGAGGTTTCTATTTTTGTGGATGCCTGTCCCTATAACGTCCTAGGTCTAAGTCTCTAACCAACTGTCAGCTAATCACAGAATTGCCTATAGCTAAGAATTTTCTTTGACTGACAGGTGGTTGTGCCATGCCCTCAGACTTGAAAACCTCAGTATGGCGTTGCCACCCATAGCAAGGACATTTAAATTATGTCGATGCTCCTAACGTATACTGTATAGGCTAGGGATGAGGCACTGTGTGAGAGAATAGTTCTATACTAGTATGTACTCTGGTTAATGTTATCTTTCTACTAGAGAATGACAGCTCAGAATACTGCAAAACTATCAGTATGCTTCAACACTTGCATATGTAATGTCATATTTGTAAACAGCCTCATGAGTCATGTATATACTTTTTGAGATTCAGTCAAATGCTGGGTTGCGACATCCTTCTAACAAATGATGCAAGAGCAGCATTACATTGACAAAGTACTGTGGAACTAACCCTTTGTTGCAACATATATGGTTATGAAAAATTCATGATCCAGTCAGCTGGGATCATTTCTACGGAAGTTATTACAGTCACTAGGATCTCAGAGATTATAACTGATAATAGAAGAAAAATACAAACACGAAAAAGTACTTCAATTTTGAACTTTGTCTTGTACTTAAAGAGAATGTAGTAAAAGAACAAGGGCCTTGAATCCTAGCCTTGATTGATAACCGTATATTGAATTTGAAAAATAAGGCCAAGCCAATTCAGAGAACTTTGTTTACCATAATTACTAAGCAATTTGCTTTCTACGCTTTCACCCAGTTTTAAAATTGGCTTCCTCTCTGCCTGAATTTCAAGCAATGCAATATTGACTTTCCTATAGTTGTAATGAAACATGAATGTACCTTAATTTCTGGAAATTAGCACATTTATCAACTACATGTTAATTATTATTGTGTAATTTCACACTTTTGCTGAAGCCTAATGCTACAATTTGAAGTCAACTACTATTTATAAATGCTTGTGTTTCTATGTACCTAGTCTAGTCTTGTTACTATCCTGCTATACTAACACTCTGTCCCCATCTTGGGCCATGTGCAAACACATCGCGAAACGGTTCAACAACAACAAAAGACTTGTAAACATTGACCTGCTAAGCATACAGTGTTAGCCACACCTACGTATGCCAGAAGTGCTTTCTATAATTCAAAGACAAAGCTAGGGACACTGTATGTACTTTTGTGTATATTATATTATATATCACGTACATTTGGGTACTGTGAGCCTAAAAGTAAAAGGCTATAGTTTGATGACATCACTTTATTACCTTTGACCTTCAAAACTTCCTGCAAATTGTGTAGGGATTTCTTTCTCAATGTTGTCACTATATTGACTTAATTAGGAGAATATACCTGTACAGTTAAGGCAATAACAGTCACTTAAGAGAACAAAAACAACTGGTCCAGTGGATATACCGGTGGATTAGGGTGTCGTCATAATATACCTGAGGGTTGCTTTATCCTTAGAAATCTGGTAAAAATGTGTACTAGTACTAGTAGTAAGGCAGGCTTTTGACTGAGATCTACCCTATGTTGTATATTAGATACATTCTATTCTTTTACTTTTCTCAATTTTGATACATCATTGCCCTAAGCTACTAGTAGAACTGTAAATCTTAAAACAGTCTCTTCTGCATTTTTCTTTTTGAATTGCATTTTTTGTGATGACCTCTATAACATGTATCTCCACCACAAAGTCACAACACTGTGACTTTATCTCTGGACATCTTGTATGACTATATATATTCTACTACAGAATTACACCACAAATTTAAAACATCCTTCCCCCTCCTACCACAGCAAAAATAAATGATTTAACTGTACGGGTCAGTAGCTATACGTATCAGTTACAGGCCAGGGATATCAGTAATAATGACATCCCAAAAGTTGCTCTACAACTTCTAGATCTGTCCCCAGATTGACAGGTGTAAACAGTTGTTGACAGTTTCCTGGTGACTGATGGGTTGTCTGCTGTACACAAAAATTGTTGTGGCTCATTGATCACATGTAAGTCACAAACTGGTACATGTGTTGTTAGGGATCAGTCACAGTTCAGAACAGACAAATGCCCTCAGGTAACCTTAAATTAACGTGGATCAAATATGGCACAGGAAGGTACCACACACTGAGATTATAGAAATGCAAACAGAAATAAAAAATGTCTCCAGATTCTTTTTTTGCAGTTCCTTTTTTTTAAATATTGGGAACATTTAGAACTAATAAGAGATCCACTAGCTATGTGATTGGGGATCAGGACGATTTGGCCTTTAGTCACCAAGCCATGTCAACACCCTAGTCAACTGAACAATCCAACTTCTTGTTGTGGTTTGGCCGAGTTGACCAGGGTGTCGGACCAAGTTGGTCTGATTTGCCCGGTTAGTAAAGTGCTGACAGATCATCCCACATCCCCAGGATTGATAGGGAGATGTAGGCATCGTCAAACGGATCGCTAAACATGTTGATTGTGACAGATCATCCTGGGAAACTTTTTCTATGAATGCTCCAGGAACGTTTTGTCAGCATTTTGGAAGTTCATTTTTTCACATAATCAGCATAAAGAATGACTCCGTTCATGAGTTGTTGCATTTTGATTTGAAGACAGAGTGATACCAATTATCAATACTGTTTTTTTGTCACTCATTTATTTACTTCTTTTGATATCTTCTGATTCAATATCATCAGCTAAATTTCATACTTTCAAACTTTACGATTCTATGTCATACCAGGGGCATGATAATGTTCCATACAGGTGTTCTTGAGCATATTTTACGGTATCACGTGGGCTTCTACTTGTATCACTTCCATCGTATAGTTTGTAGTAAGTTACTAGTACAGTAGAAGCCGCTTAATTGCACGGCCTAATTGCCAGTGAATTTCGTGCAATTATCCGGCTGGTGCAATAATGCGAAGTTATCTAGCTGGACCGCATCGGTTTGAGATTTGGGGATTACGTGCAGTTAACAGAAGTGTGCGTTAATAAGTTGTGGAATTAACTGGCTTCTACTGTACATGCTTTGCATGCAAAAAGTGTTCAACGTTATGTTGTTATTAGTGGCATTGACTACTGCTGTTTTAACCTTGTCATAGCACGGAGAAGTTAAGAACTACACACAGTACAATAAAGGCATTGAAGACTGGCAAGTTGTGTGGCAACCATAGTCAAAGAGGTTAACCAAGGACACCCATTTTCCAGGTCAGTCACGGCAACTATAACCTTCTCCTTACTGTGGCCTTTCCCACACTTCCTGACATCACCACAACATGTTGTCCTCTTTCGTACCCTACTCACGTAAGGACTGAACAATGTATGAAAGGGCCCGGGTGACAAGACTTGTTCCACCTGGCTGTTCAATGGAGACCATTTGTGTAGATGTTAAACATCACTTTGATATGCTGACTGCTTTCCTTTGTACTTGATTTTTTACGGTCTTGAAAAAAGAAATTAGGCAGCAGACGTATTTAGACAAACCTTTGTGAAACATGACATTGTACATGTTAAGATGCCTGAATTATTGAGACGAGTATAGACTACATCGTACCTCTGGTTTCATTGTCACCAATGACACTGCCCTCAGGACTCTGCTGTTGCACACCTGCTTTTCTCTTCCTTAGAATTATCATCTTTATTGCCGTGGGTCAAAAACAATTAGGACTTAGCGTCCACATTTTTCCAGCCCAAAGAAATATTTGTACCTGGTTAGTATGGAAGTAAACAACAATATGGCAATACAACATATATAGTAGTATGGATACTGCACTACTGTAAATTCATTTACTTTTGCTTTTGTGTAATTTGCTGTTGGGGGGAAAAAGAAGTTTCAGCAGTGCTTTAAAGTTTAAGTTCAGTTGAAACAATTCTGCAGTACAATAGTACATGAGCCTTACTGGGTACAAACTGTTAGAAACATACATTTTTCACTGTTATGTTATCAAGTTGGAGGGGTCATTGCATAAAAACTCTGAAATAAAACTACCACGAAAGTTTCAAGATTTGCAGTATAAGTTAAAAAATAATGTTATAGTTCATAAATGCCTGACTTAACTTTGAGAAGAGGTAACTTCTAAGACAAGTTGTATGAAGTGGACTTGAGTCATGAGTTCCTCGAGTGTGAAGTGTTTAAGTTATGTATTCAGCTGGCCATACTTGGCTCAGGTACAGGTGACTCAGAACTATCAAGCAACAAAAACATTCAAACAATGGCATGGAGCATAAAATCACAGAAACTGTGGAATTGATGACAAGTGTTTCCGTAAGATTTGATTGTGTTCAAAGCAAAGTTATGTTGATATATATATCTGCAAACAATGGAGATTGTATCCAGGTAATTTATCATACATTGTATGCATGTGTATGTATTTTACTAGTATATATGTATGATGTATCATACTTCAGAGCAATTTTGTAAAACTTTCCCCAAGTTGACTATCTTTACACTACATTATAAAGATCCAACAATTTAATGTTGACTACAGTTTAAAGTCAAAATCTAAAATATCAATTCTAAGAAAATCTTTTTTGACGGCCACACCTGTGTCACGTTTTGTCCCACCAATGACATGTTCCCGAGGGAACCAATACAGGTGAGCCCAGGGGGGTTCCCCAATGCAAAAAGTACATTTTCTTTGTACCCCAAAATACACTTAATTGCTGTTCCTCTGTGTATCATTGTGTACTCTGGAAAAGTGGAATTTTTAGAGAACAAAGAAGTTTTGCAACAAGAGACTTCTGGTAAGTCCCAGAGGACTGGCCAAATTTTCCAAAGCTGGAGCCAAAAAGGGTATCTCCACATGTTCTTTATGTTCTTTCATTCTAATGTAAAACAGTGCTTTCACTTAGGCAAGCAGGTGTTGCTATCATAACATTTTTAAAAACAATTGCTCAACTACAATGTGAGCTATAAAATCATCTTCAAAAAAACATCAAGGTGAAAAGCTATTGTCTTTTTCACAATTTGCGACAAAGTAGACAACGGTCAGGTGTTACCATTAGGGAAAAGGTAAGTCCATTTGAGTGACACCTGATACCTGGGATTACCTGTCCAGTCAAGCACACCTGGGTACTGGCCCTTAAAAAGCAGGGCCACACTCTGTAACTGTTGGACCATCTGGCACACAGATAATAACATCTCATGGCCCATGAGTAATAACAATGGTCATATGTGAATATACATGGTCAACACAACTTGTACTTCTGCTTTTTCTTGTGTTATATATTAAACGTTACACATAATTCAATTTTCTTCATGTTTTTTTTTTACTTAACAATTGTGGCCAAAATCTGAAGAATAAGAACTTAGATAGAAGAAAGTAGACAGTGCAGTCAGCATTGCTTACACATTATGATAATGTTGTTATAAGAGTTGGGAGCTTATCTTTTAATAACCCTAATGCCATCTGTAGTGCAAACACATTGCACCTGTAATGGTGCAGTGTAGAGAATGGATCAGTCACCGCTTGATTAAACTTGTCTGGTGTGGACATGATTTCATGGACGTGAGTTTATACTGGTCACAGAACATCTTAAGTTACAAATCATTTTTTTGCAACAAGAATATATAATTTTATAAACATTACTCCCATTGGAAAACAATGGGATGATGTTTCGGAACAAAGGCAGTTTGTTTTTCTTGGCCATATGCCAGTCAGTTTCTTTGTTTATGAATATCATATGCATGTTGGTAAATACTGAAAATACTGCTTGTTATAAACATCTTGAACTATCCTAACGTTACAGAAATATTGTACACAATAATTTTGTACACAATAAGTTTTTCAAAAGCAGTTTTATGAATATATTTAAAAAAAAAACTAACATAAGACATTTTCCTGAAGAAGGCATTTTCACCCCATACACATTTCAAGGCAATCAGATCCATACCATAACTAAGTAAAATTGTCTCCCAGTCCTGCTCAAGACAACTGTACAAGAACAACTCACCATTCTCCGTCTGCAGTCTTGGTCTTCATGTCTCTCACCAGATAAGCAGTTCCAAAATTCCCACTGCCAAGTTTCTTCTCGACTACATATCTGTTCAGCACCACTCTGATCTCCTCCTTGTCCTTGGGTTTCTTGGGGCTTTTCTGTAAGCTTCTTGGCATCTCCTTCGGCAGAGGCATCTTGGACGTCTTACAGAGGCAGCTTTGAATCTGATGTGCTGACAACTTGTTTGACAGGACTTTCCACAAAACTTTCTTGACGATTTCTACTTCTTTGTAGTCATCACATCAAAATTTCCATAAGTTGAGAAATCATAGCATGTATGCTGATTGTATCGAAAAGTTTAAAAGGACGGAATTTTGGAGCTTTACGAGAGAACTAGCAACTCTTCGCAGGTGATAAATTTAAATGTATACAAAACACAACAAAAGACGGACGATCGCGGGTTGCTTCCATGGAGCAGGTCGTCGCGAAGGTCACAAAACCGCGGTGCTCCGAGCCTTTACGGCGCCTCTACTCTAAGAAAAGCTCCGGAATGTCTTCTGCTAGATCCTGACCATCGTGGGGTGTCAGTTTAGGCTGGAACTTCTTAATCCGTGGAAGCATTAAGACGAAAAGTCGACAGTCTGTGTAGACTGGCTTCTGAAGCACTCCTGGGGATCAGGTTACAGGGTCAAAGGTGAATGGGGTGAAAGGGTAAAAATTATCAACGTTGACTCAAATCCTTCCCCAAAAAACTTTTCATTTACATCACCTTGAAGATTGTATCAAAATAATAACTTCTTTTACTTATCGATGGATCACTTTATAATTTCATTAAAAAAACAACACACAGTAAACAAGCAGACAACCTTTGACCCTAACGTAAAACACATGTGGCAGCACAGTGGGCCTTGTTGGTGATCTATGGTATCTTCATGTGCAATATCGCTTGATTGATTTAATGTGTGAGTGAGTGCATGACTGATGTATCCATACAGTGGCATGGACGTTGATTGTGTTGCAACATGTAGACCTAAAAAATTGTTTTTTAACCTGCTTGCTTATGTCATGTTTATTATTCTTGAAGTTGAAGTAGTGCAAAGTTTTCAGGCTTTGCTCATGATATTTTGTGTCGGCCAAGGCTTTGGTAGTTTTGACAGGATGTTAGATCCTGTCATCAAGAATTTACATTGCACTGGTATTTGTGTGCTTAATCAAACTTTCAATAAGACTTGTTTTGCACTATTATAATTGACCACACACTTTTGTGTTTGTTAGTGTACGTACAATTGTACCTCATCTACTTTGCAGGCCACTTATCAATTCCTGCCATAAACTTAACTGATGGCTATAACGTTAAGAGCTGTATACCTCAGTCACCATGGGTATCCTCGGGTTCACCAGCTTCATAGAGGACAACCCACATCTGTTCACTGACTGTCGGCTGTGCAACACCCGTGTCATCATCGATGGAAACAACCTCTGTTATCGACTGTATTTCGATAACAATTTGGACGTCAAGCACGGCGGGGAGTATGGGCAGTTTGCGGACTTGATCAGACTGTTCTTCAACAACCTGCGCGCTTGCCATGTGGAGCCGTATGTGATATATGATGGGGCCTACGAAAGCAACGACCACAAGTTTGCCACAACGTTGGATAGGAGCAAGAGACGTATTCTTTTGTCAGAGACAATAGCCCTAGATGGACCAGGAAACCTGTTACCAGGTGAGTCCTACAATTGGACTTTACTCATGTATTACTCACCAGTGCATTTACTTCAGTGTTGCTATATACTAAAAGCACAAACTTGGAACTTTGTCAGATTGGCAAAAATTCAATTTCAACAGCAATATTGCCAATAATTGATCATTATAAAAACATAACTACATTCTATACTGTCTCTAAAACATTTTGTAAGTGCTCATAAGAATTTATAAACTGCAAAAATTTGGAATGTTCCCCAACAATTTTTGTTTACATTTCACTGCATTGCATTTTGTTTCTGGTCTATAGGTAAGACTACAGTACCGTCATAGATTACTAGATCAGTAGATGATGCTTCAGTACCACAAATTTCTAAATACTATAGGCACAAGCATGGAAGTCACCAGATTGCTGCAAAAATTTCACTCATACAATTTAACTTTAATGTCAATGCTGTGAATGATTTAAGATAATAGGATAATATGAAAATATGAATTTTAATTCATATTTTCATATTATCAAATCAAACTTTTAAATACTGTTAAAACTTAAAAGTTTTGACAGTATTCAAAAGTTTGATTTCATCAACTTTCCTGTCCCTCCAGCCCTGGCCTCGGCTACCTTTAAGCAGGTGGTGTCCAGCCTAGGGGTGAGGTGTGCGCAGTGTGACTATGAGGCTGATCGGGAGTTGGTGATGCTGGCCAACAGCTGGAACTGTCCTGTCATCAGTGTGGACAGTGACTTCTTCATTTTTAACATCAGGTGGCTGGCACAGATCAATTATTATGTTACCCGTAATATGTGTTTGTTTGTTCAACAATGTATTGCATACCGGTAATCTGAAGCTAGGTACATACTCATTTTTGCCTGTGTTGAGGTGTAAAAATATGTTTCTCAAGTATGTAACATTACAGTTGTAAACGTTTCAGAGCAGAACTGTTTTTGTAGCACTTTTGCTAAATGAATTTTAAGGCACACTGTTTTTTATTTCAGTGTCCCTTTTCCCTAGCTACATGTTTTACTGTGCGTAGTATGCAGTCTTGACCTTACAGTAGACACCCTCTTCTACGAACATCTCATATCCATATTATTCCCATACCGCAGGGCAGGATACATCCCACTGAACCACCTGTACTGGAGGTCTGTGTGCAAGAGGAATACTAGTGACCAGGAGGGTCCCTACCTCAACGCTCAGGTCTACACTGTGGATAACTTCTGCAGGTTTGGGTTCTTTTGATCATTGGCATCTGTATCTGTATTACCTCCCATTGGTGACACTGTAACAAACCAGATTTGCAGGCATGCATAGTGGCATGCTGGTTATGTTACACACAACCTGTCACACCTGACATTTGCACATGTACTAGTAGGTGCAAGCATTGTTTAAAGCTGCTATGTGAGTTTGAGCTCTTTGCACCATACATACGTACATACGTACAGGCTGGTAGTGACCATGTGTATTTTCACCTCTGCAGTTCCTTTGATGGTCTACAGGTGGAGATGCTACCCCTTCTGGGTACACTGATGGGCAATGACTACCTCCCTGTGACCCTGTGCCAACCATTCTACAGTCAAATCAAGCTGCCTAAGGGAAATAATGTCTTCTTTTCAAAGAGGTCAGTTACAGATAATGTTGTACATGTAGACATACGTATGATGATCTTCCAAATGTTTGTTTTGGTAAAAGGACCGTTGAGATGAGAAAAATCTTTACTCAGTACCCAACTTTCTTATCCACAGGTATGCCCGAGCATACGGTCTCATTTCGTGGCTTCAGGAGAGGGAGAGTCTTGAAGATGCCTTACAGAGAGTCTTGAGCGTCTTTAGGAAATCTGAGCGTGAGGACTACAAGATGATGATTCAGTCATCCATGGTGGTGTACACATTTTTCAAGTCCTATCTGGTGGATTATTTCTCCTCAGGAAATCTGTTGTGCAGGCTCCTGACTCACGATGGGTACCCCCTCCCGGAGTGGGTGCTACAGAACATACGTCAGGGAGCCATGCCTACCATGTGCCTCAACGCACTGGCCAACCATAGAGTCTTCTTACACACCCAGATCGAGGACTTAACACAACCAAGTGCCAATACCTGCTCTCTTCCAATCAGGGTAGCAATATACAACATACTACTGAGCCATGACGAGAGCCAAGTACTGCAAGAAATTCCCAAGTCTCCTAAGAAGTCTTCTAGGCACACTAAGGAGTTCTATGTCCAGGAATATGACCGAATTGGGAAGGACTTAAAGAAGACATTTTTAAGGCCGGAATATGAGTCTACCACGTATGGCTGTTTGCCAAACTTGGCTGTGGTTCCAACATTGTGCGAGGAAGATCGGAAGACCGTACTGTTAGATGTGCTGGGTGTGAAGGTGGAAGACGTGTCACAAAGTCCACCACATCTGCAGTTTACCACAGCTGTGGTGTGTTACTGGATCCAACACGCACATCCTAAGGTTTCCTTCATACACCTGTACTGTGTCCTACTGTGTTTCATTAGACATGATATCTTAGCCTGTCAGGACCCTCTGCCAGCTGACATACTCCCTGAACCAACCGTCCCTATCTCACAGCAAGGCAAGAAGGGGAAACACACCTGGACTGTCCCTAAAAGCTGGCTGCCAAAGACGGTGTCTGCTTTCTTTGACAAGTTCCAGAAGCGGTCCAAGACCAGGGCGTTTGACATGGAAGGAGTTCATGGCTTTGCCCAATTCCAAAGCTGTATGCAATATGCAAGTAAGTACTGTAATTCTTGAAAGTTTTGTTGTGCATAGTTGTATGGTAAACTTTGCATTTTTCACGGTGGTCGCTTCACTATGACATGACCTCATATTGAAACATCAAGAAAATATTTATTTGGAAAAGTACTAAATATCCTGAGGCTTGGTATGGTCAGGTGACAGTTGATGGTCATGATGGCACTGCCAAAGTTCTGTCCATCTGTGGCACACTTGCCAAGTTGCGAGTGAGTTTCTGACTGCGACTGAAGTGTGCATAATTCACCAGTACAGCACCGAAATGAAACTAAATTTCTAACATGTATATTCCTAGTATACCTCAACAAGGTGCTGTGCGAGCCCTTCCCGCAGCCTGACTTGCCTGGCCTCTTCAGTGGGATCTTTTCACATGAGTTATACAAAGAGATGAAGAACAAGGCAGATGTACTGAGCTGGCTCATGTCAGCATTGGGGAAAACTTCACAGGTAAGGCAAGGTGTAAAGGTTGTGTGTGTGTGTGTGTGCAATTCCATTCTGATTTTCAGATGTTAGATAGCCCTGTGGCTCAGGAGAAAGTGACATAATAAACAAAAGTTTGGGCCCTCTAGCTGCTAGCTTTAGACTAGCATGGGTATTTTTGCAAAATTTCTGAGCAGGATAACTCAAGAAAAGAATAATGTATTTTGGTAATTTTTGGTAGGTACACAATGTAGGTTAATTTTGGAAGTGCATTCATGGAACATTTTTGTCGAAATATTCCAAACAGAGTAACTGAAGATAGGAACAATGGATTTTCATCATTTTGGGCACGTAGGTAACTTTGGCAAAGATGTAAACATTGATATGCAAACTTAACTCTGGTTCTGTGTTGTTCAGGTGGCAGAAGATTTCTACAGGTTAGTGACTGTTGTACGGCAGATCGTGCCAGAGGAGAGCTTTGCCACCAAACAACTGTCCAAGACAGCAAGGAAGAAACAGAAGAGAAGGGAAAACTCTGCAGCATCGTCCTCGGGATATGGGGAAGGGTCCAGCTCATCTTCAAGTGTAGACGCTGAAGACTTGAAGGAACCCGAGGCTCCTGTGGATGTGGTGGCGTCTTGTTCACTTGAGAACAAGTTTGCAGGGTTGATGAGCCTGGACTGTGATAACTAAGTGTCCGAAGTTATTCCATTCTTCTATGCAGAGCCTTGCCCACAGCACAAGCCTACACCAATTCCTTTGGAAGGCTATTCTGAACCAGGCTGAGGTTTCTGCTTTTTTGGGTCAGCTGTCAGCCAATCAGAGGAGTGTCTTTAATGTTTAGGCCATCCTGATTATCTGACAGAGAAAAAGGCCATTCCCACAAATGTGGGACCCTCAGCCAGGTTTAGCAGGGCCTCCCCAAGGTACAAAAATGTATGTTGTATAGGCCGTGGAGGAGGAACAGTGTAAGTGAATGCAGTTACTGGAAGTGTGGTTGTGTAACTTACTGTTTCAAAGTTTGGTGCTTGTATCAAAAGCAAATCTCAATAGTTTTGAAGAAAGGGGAAGAAAGGAAAGGTTTACTGATGAGCTGACAATCATGCCAGAATAGATAAAAACCTGTCGACCCCCCCCCAATGTTTAGAGCTATAGTATATAAAATTCACCAGTATCTCATAGATGATTGAAGAAGTTTGTTTGACAGACAGGCTAGTGGAAAAGATTTTTGGTGTAAATTACTACTGTCAGACCTAGCTTAGAATCATGTTACAACGTCATAATCCCTTATGTATAAAATACACTAAACGAGCAAAAAAAAAAGGAATGTATTTTAATGGTACATGTGTATGAAGATGTTTGTCTATTTTTATGACCTCTACTTTGAGACATTCAGGCCATCCAATTACATCTAAGAAGCAATATGTACAAGTTTGTCAATACCATGATCAAGTTGAGAGTTACTTCCCCTTTCTGATATAGGTTAGGACGGTGCTTTGACCAAAGATTTCCCAGATTGCTCAAGGAATTTCAAAGATAAGGAATTATTTTTTACGTTTTGCATGTTTGTCGTCATCCTCCTAACGCCCGGTCCCCAACGGTAACACAAGGAGTTTTGACACGACTGTGGTCCCTCTGCATAGGAGAATGGTTTGTCGTCTTTTGAGTAATACTTTAAAATTTTAAAATCAAGTGTCACACAAATCTAATTTTGGTCACCGTACGGTTACTCAAGGATCAACTCTTGTGAAAATGGAAATTTCTGCCATTTAGTTGGTCCTGGTTATGTATTCTATCACAGCACTGTTAGCTTGCACTTTTTTTATGTAACCTGTTTTTAGACTTTTCTTTTGTTTTGTTTCCTAACAGCCATTCTGTTTAGTACTATACATGTGTAATCAGTAAACTATCATTGCAAATCCTGAACTCTGTGCTTCCATCATTACTTCAGGTGAAGATTTGAGCCAATAGACCTATTCCATAGCCTGACAAAACGTAAAAATGCAAAATAAAAACAATTGAAATACATTACATTTGATAGACATTTAGACACTCTCTTCATGGTTGAACCCCTACTTGCCATGCTATCATTGGTTAAAATGCTAATTGTGGGACAGTCAGAATTAGCTATTCGGAAACAAAAAAATCACCAGCAGTGTCACCTGATCCTGTGCAATTCATACTTTAATTCAGATGTCCATTATAACAAGCTGTACAGAGACCACAACACAAATTCATTCATTCTTTCTATTGTACAAAAAAGGTTTTAATTTTCCTCTAAGGACTAATTTTTTGTACTGCAACTCTCCTTGATTTATTAACAAATTTTCATAATTTTTTATACAGTTTTGCACTTTGGAAAGAACTCATACTCTACAAGATGGCCTAATAGACAGATTTAGCCATTTCTGTATGAAGTAAGTATATGCAGTTGGGGAAGGTACATGTACACAGTACACAGATCTAACCACCTATAAGACACCAGATGCATTTAGACAGTACATACATACAAATGTATACATTGTGCCATGTTTGTTAACCATTTTTTTCACAAATCCGTACTTTCGATGACCCACAGCTAGTGGAAAAGGATGATGGTAAAGAATAGTGGCAGAGTCAAGAAGACTACAGTATGTACATATTTCTTAACGTCAAGTGCAATGTCACTTATAGCAACTCTCTTCAAAGGTATGGTACAACCATGAGACAGTGGAGTCTATATATAATCACTGAAGCAGAGATTTCTGGTCTTCTGTAATAATATATACATACTGCAAAAATGCTAATTATGGTTGCAGCCTACTAGCTATATTATACTTGCATCGAATTTTAAACTTTCTTGAGATTGGTGAATGAAGAACTTGAGTCAACCAAAGTAGGTACAAGAACACAGAATTAGCTGATGAATTTGCTTTAGGTTGCATACCTTTTTGTAGTGTAGCCACTGCCCCCTTTGAATACGGCTTTAATTTGGGGCAGATGTATCAAAGACTTTGATGGCGGCTAATGTCCACATTACAAAAACGCCACCTACCAGTGGATGTACAAACTGCAGTGAAGAGCACCAATGTGCTGTACACTTCAGCACAGAGCAACTGAAAACTTTTCACATCATATTTGACTGGCAATAAAGCTTATTCTGAAGTTGACTTATCACAGACACTCACATTCCTTTCCGGGCCCATCAATAAATATATAAATATACAGTACAAAAGAAATGGAATACATTTTTCCTTCCAGGTAATTCTTAATGTAACACAAAGGACTTCATTGTTCTCACACTTTAAACACACTTTACAAAATAAAAGCAGGTAAGGTTTGAGGCCAAACACAGTCAATGTCATGACGTTAACAATATTGTCACATCACACAGAAATTGTGCAAGCAGAAAAGTAATATTAACTGATGTGGAAATGAAGGAACACATTGCTTTGATTTGGGGTGTATTGAAGCAGAGAGATCACATTTTTGGACCTTTCCTACATACTATCTACTTTTGATACATTAATTCTTTGTTGGTTTAGGGTACATCAGGGAGACAAACCAAAGGGGTGACTATTGGCCTGAAAAAAAGATCTTTTGATCATACATCTAGCAATTTGGGTAAAAAGTCAAAACATGGAATTTCAACAAAACAACTCGAAGGCAGTCACACAACATAAGAGGGAAGAACTGGCCTAAGGGGAATTCTTTTTTTCCCTTTGAGGGCATTACAAACAAGAACAGTAGACAATATCATTGGAAGTAGTACT
>NC_049984.1:12377193-12399565 GCF_000003815.2 Branchiostoma floridae
CAATAACCCCTAATATAACTTTGGAAAAAATCAACCAAAAGCCATGAGAAATGCATTTCACCATAGTTGATGGTAATGAAACGAATCGACAAAGACATGGCAGAAGAAACACATCATCTTGAAAATATACAATGCTTTCAGCTAGGCTAAGAAAACCATATCAGTCAATATTTTGACAAGAGAATGATGCGGTATTCCCTACCGTATACTATTTCTGCTTTTTTCCTTTACACTTCAGCATATTGCCAAACAACTTCAACCAATGGTCCCTCCCTTACACATTATTTGAGCTGTTCCTGATGTAGACAAGTGAAAAAAAAGCAAGGTGATTGGTCAATACACAAGTGTCAATCAAACGAGTCAGCAGTCAGTGGTCAGCAGAAATTTTGCATCCTCAACATAAGAATACATGCTGTCCACTCCTCCCGACCTCTGCTAGTGTTAGTTTTATTTTGAGAGTGATGAACTAGAGACAGTGGTCCCTGTCAGTGTTTGTTATTTGAGATAGGCTTTGTAGAGCATGTTGGATTTACACGTCTCCTTCTCCTGTTCCAGCAGGAAGATCAGGTCCCTGAGGTTGGCTCGCTTGGTCCGCGGCCGCACAGGCTACACACACAGAAAAACATGGTCAATCAAAGTGAATAGTAGATGATGTTTGTCATTTCTATGTCAGGGCTCAAAATTTATTTTTGGGATTAGGCGCACTGTTTCACCCAAGCTAAAAAATTGGGTGCACCAAAAAATTTGGTACTATTAGACTTCGATATCTTTACATTCATAAACCTACAAAAGTATTTGGATGCACCCGTGCACCCACAGAAACAAATTGGGTGCACAGAACCAATTTGGGGTGCACCAGAGTGCACATCCACCCAGAATTTTGAGCCCTGTATGTGCATCTTCTGTAAAAAGAATATCTATGCTACTAGCCATCCCCCCCTCCATCATCAGTAGAGTACGTATTTCAAGTGTTAGTGACCCTACCTCTGGACCAAGAGGTCGTTAGTTCAAATCCCAGCTGCTGTCGCTCACCCAACATGCACATTAACGTAAAGGGTTGCAGTCCTTAGGACAGGACGTTGAGCTGTTGTGCACTGTTCACTGTACTTGTCCAAAATACCTAAGGGAATTTCCCAGTGCAACGAACCTGTAAATACTGCACATAGCATCTGAATCCTCTGTCACATTCAGTGAAAGGTTAGCGCTTCAGGAAGCTTAACTGGTTCCACATCACTTTCACTTTTTTTCGTAACTTCCAAAGGAAAAAGGAAAGTTTCGGGAAGATGGACGTCACGAGAGCCGGCACCTACCTGCACAGAAGCTCCAGGTGTGAAGGAGGAGGAGCTGCCAGGTCCGGGAGAGTCCACTTTTCTTTTCTTACGGGGGCCGATGGCCATGAGTGCAGTCATGTTGGCCTCCTGGTTCCTGATCTTCTCCAGTTCCTGCTGTTGCAGCTGTTGACATCATGTAACATTTTTAGAAATTTAACTTCTCTGTTCGTTTTATGACTAACAGATTTGTGACAAATAGCACATTTTTTTCAATTACGAAACCATATTTTCATAAAAATATCATTAGAAACACTTAGTTACAGTAATAAACATTGTTCAGACATCTCAGGAGCTCCATCTCACCTCTTTGGCCTTTTGTTTTAATTTGAGCTGCTCAGGGTCTTCTTGTCTGGATCGACTCTGAAAGGAAAAATAACTCATTTTAACACATTGTGACATAGCCTGGTTACCAAACCCCATCCCGATCTCTAGTATCTATCGTGCACGAAAGATATTTGAGGTTGGGGTATGGTATCCAGGCTAATTGTGACAACAATATTTTCCATTCTTTCAAGTCTTCTATTCATCCAAGATGTCAACTGAAATAAGAATTTTTTCACATTCTTTCTATGGCAGACCTAGCACTGTAATTCTTGAAAGACGGTTGCGGTTTTCCCGGTGACCACTGTGCAAGACACCTGTGAACATTCCCTTTTCTCCCAACCGCAAGATTAAATCACATTAACTTAAAAGTATTCACAGTATTGTATGTCACTGCTTTGCAAGAAGTTAAGTAAACTCTTAGGTACTTGCTGAATCAGTCAACAAAGAATACTTCAGCTGATTTATAAACACAATAACCAGGAGATTTCCTGTACCTTAGCTGCTCTGAGAAGCATCTCTCTCTCCTGCTCGTCGTGCCGTTTCTTCTCCAGTCTGTCCAACTCCTCAAGAAACTTCACCTGTTGTCTCACCTGGCCTGTCACCTCGTACCTAGAGTCATCCTATAGGGAGCAAAAATAAAACATTTGTGTTATAAAATAATAGCCCCTATCCAGAACGTATCTACATTAGAGCATGTAAACATTTAAGGACCCTGTATATAGTTTTCATGTAGTTGTGTCAGAAAAGGAATTATAAGCAACAGATGGAATTCTAATGCAAAGTTGATCAAACATCCATCTGAAACCGTGATAATTCTATTGTATCTATCAACTTGATATGCCTGTGACCATATTGCAACTGAGGTACCATGCTTGTCAATATTCAAATGGAGTCTAGTAGTTGTTGACAGTTGACTTTGCCACTGATTATTGACGAATACAAGCAATTCACGAGCCAAACTATATTTTGTGTACGCACAAAAGGGGGATTTAACACAATACATATGATCAGGTTTTCCACTGACCTTGTAAGCCTCCATCCTATGTCTGACTATGACGGTGAGTTTCTCTAACAAGTTGCGTAATCTCTCCTCTGCTGCATGTGACACCAGACTCACTACATCAGGACTCGCATCTTCTAAACCGTGTTTTCTTGCTGTAAGAGTACGGAGGTGAAACAATGAAATATTTCATGACAAAAAGTTATCAACCACTTAGTTGTCTTAAAAGTCAAATTCAAAACCATAAATGGAAATTATGATAATAACAATGATAACAGCACTGCTGACCGATTTCTTATTTATCTACTGTAAATCTTGCAACTTTTACAGTGGGTTTGTCCTTTTTGTGACTACCTTATACCGTGACATTATGACACTAAATATTTTTTTCTAATTATTGTTACGTGCTTCCGCATTGTTTCAACCGCGAATCTAAAACTAAAAGCATTTACAGTATTCCAATAGTAGCAAAAAATTCTGGTAAAAAGTAAAGGAAAGATGACTGACCAATTTCTAGTATTCTTTTCCTCAGTGGAGCGGACGTCAGGAAGGTCTCGTCTTTACACGACCTCAGCTCCGTGGCCACCAGCTCTGAGTTGGTTGCTAGGATACGGGCGCTCTCTTCCGAGAGGTTGACCCCAGCCATGGAGGCCACGTCATTGATGTCATCATCGTCCCTGGAGAAGGCAGCGTGTCCTCCTGGATGTCTGGCCTGTGGTCTGGAGGAAAACAACAACATAACATTGTACTGCACTTCCAAAATTTTTTGCAGCATTTTGTTTGCACATACAAGGATCATAACTTGTCTATAGTTTCCAAATGTTGTTTAAGAGAAGATATCATAGGAAACAAACAAAATTCTGATTCAACATTAACCAAACAACCAAAAGAAACCATCAATTCTATTGAGACTACAATACAACAAACCCTGTGTATACCTTGATAACACATTGCAACTTAGGTACCAAGCTGGTCAAGTGTAAAAGGCTATCATTGACAGTAGACTTTACCACCAATTATTAAAAAACACAAATAATTTAACAGCCAGGCTGATTGCCCAGAGTCCCACATATGCAAATTGCTTTGAGGGGTACTAAATGTTCTAACATAAAGATGTACAAATCTTTGCAACACTGTATACTGTAGTTCCAACATTGATGAAGATTGTTACTCACCTTGATGGAGATTCTTTCACCTTGTGAGTTGACTGGGGTGTCCCTGGTAAAAACCTCATGACCCCACCCTTCTGTTGGGTGGTGACCAGGACTGGCCGCTGCTGGTGGTTAGCGGCCTGGGTGGTGGAATGACCCATGGCTTTGAGCTGGGCCTGGTTAGCGGCCTGGGTGGTGGAATGACCCATGGCTTTGAGCTGGGCCTGTTGGAGGGCCTGTACAACAAAACAAAGAAATGTTAGTGATGACATATACTATAAATCATACTGCTGCAAAATGAGCAAATATATCACAAAATTGCTAATTGAATGAGCAAGGTCTTCGAAAGTCCAAGAAGAAAATGTGAAAGGATAAAAATGAAGAATGTATTGTTTGCTATATCTTTGTGTTCAGTCATTTGTTCAACCTTCCTGACCACTCAGATTTCATGAAGGCAACCTTTTTTCCCCAAGTTTGCACCAGGTCTGAGATGCCCAGATCATACTGTCAATATAATCATATTGCACCTATCAGTATGGCCATGATAGCACAAAAAAATACACGCCCATGACATGTTTATTACTTATCACAATCTTGTGTGTTTGGATAAACAAAGTTCTTGATAGGAAGACCTTAATGGTGTTGCCTAAGTCAAGGTTGTGACTGACCGTCATCTGAGCAATCTTGATGGCTGCCTGTTGTCTGACGTTGGGCGGGTGTTGGCTCTGTGTGGTCACCACCACCGACTGGCGGCTGGACGTGGACGTCACGAACGATGTCGTTGTGGCAACCGGAGCTTGTGCAATGGACGAGGTCTGAGGAGGAATCTGCATACCGCCTATCGCACCCCCTTTTGCCAGTGCTTGTCGGACGTACGGTAGACTTTTCTACAGAGTGGACAATGACTTATTAGTGGAATAATGGGCTACCTCCATAAGGTAACAATAAGTCATAGACTGATTCTTTCTGTACATCACAATTAGCAGTTCAGCAAATCATACCATGACAATAATCGGTTTCTGAGAGAGATTTGTATTTGTATTTGCATTTGCATTTGCATTTTTTTTGTTTAATTCGCATTTCTACAAAACTGAATGGAGGTGGGTAGGGCAATAGGATTGGTCCATTGTCTGGAATCTGGAGACTTTTTTTCCAATATCAGAGAACGTTCATAGAACCAAACTCAGTACCAACCTTCAGAAAGGGAACTAAGTATGGCTGTGGGGAGGACTTCAGCTCGGTCTGCAGTTTGAGGGTGAACTCCTCGGGCTCTATCTTAGCATCCTGGGGAGGGGAACAGACACAGTTACAACTTGCAGGAATGATATGACAACAAGAGTCTCTAACACAATCATTTAAGTCAAAACAGAAAATCAAACAGCTTGCACCTCCATGGAATATTAAGAGTTTATCTTTAGAGTCTTTTTTATTTCCTTATGTACAAGCAAAACAAGTCACTCTTCAGTACACATGACTAATATATGTAAAATGTACATCTGAGAAAACATAGGAAAACAAACAAACTAAAGACAATACTTTCCCTGTGAATTAGCAGTCTCTTCCATTGATTATCTTCCCTGACTAATGATTAGTTCTACTACCTCTGAACTCTATTTCCTGCCACTCCGTCAAGTCTGGCCATTGCAATTACCTTCCCACTCACTTCCTACCACTCTAATGACAGAGTATTCAAATGACTACAAACACACACACTAACATAACAAACATACAGATCGAAAACAAAGACTCCATACAAAGAATCAACAATACAATAAATCAATACAACAAATCAAATTGTCAATTTCAGCCATTTGTTCAGCACAGCTCACCAGTAGATTCTGCACCAGTTCCTTGACGTTCTTGACCACTTCAGGCGGTTGGTTCCCACTGCTGGCCAGCTTCACCAGGGTGGTCAGGAAGTTCTTACACTTCTTCACGTTCTCTATAGCCTCCGGTGTGAGGGTCAGACTGGACTGCGCAGGTTGCTGTACAGGTACCGCAGCTGTACCTAAGGAACGACGAGTAGTACCTTGCAGTACAAGAACCCGGTTATGTACTATTCAGAAAGTCTGTATTAGGTTTGTAGAGGTTTCATACTGAACTTGAGGCTTTGCACAAACTAAAGCTTGTTACTTACCAAAGACTGATCAACTTGTCAAGAACTAATTAAATAATTCCACAGCTGATACCAGACAAAATAAGCTGTAAACTGAAGGCCATGTTTGGTTGGAAAGTTCTTCTTAAATTGCAATTAGGAGTAAAACATGGTTTTTGAAGTACAATGAACAGGTTTATATTACCAAACAACTGCACCATACTATTTCGACATGTTAGACGGTCCAGGTAATATGTTACACCAGTTGTTGCCAAGTTTTATCTAACTAAAACATGACGCAAATCAATTTGTCCTCAATTTCTACTTCTAGAGCTTTGAAAATGTACACAGTATCGGCGTGGCACGGCCTACTCAAATAAAACATACAACTTACAAGTGGTATAGTTTACTTCTCTGTACTACTAGCAATATACTTAAACTCAATCAATCACTTCTCTGTTATTTACAAATTATCATGTATTATCTGAAAGCTTATCACCCTTCACAATTATTCTTAAGTTACCACAATCAAGGTTCAACCCCAAAGCTGACTATGCAAGTGAGTCGTAATGCCGAAATTCCCCTACCAACACTTTTTTTGAGGGGATCTCACAAGTACCTCTGGTTACTCAAAACAGGAATGTACGATAAGAACAAACGGAATATCAATGTACAGGGCAATGAGAAGGTTTTCCAAAAAATATATTTTTGCAATGCAATGAGAGTAACACTCACACAGATATGACTGACTTCTAAAAGTAGGTTTCTAAACTATTTGTGTTGAGATTATGTGCCACAGTTGGCCCTCACCTGGCAAGATCGTGGTGGCCATTTGTCCTGGCACTAATCATATTCACAGATATACCATTGAGTGATTGACCAAAAGTTGGTTTGTAAACTATTTGTGTTGAGATTGTGCACTACAGTTGGTCCTCACCTGGCAAGATCGTGGTGGCTATGTGTCCTGTCGCTGGGTTGGGCTGTACCATCCTGGGCTGCGCCATGGCCACCGGCTGCGGCTGGATGGCGGTCTGAACCATCTGCGGCGGCTGCGGGGCCGGTTTGATCTGCGCCGGCTGGGTCTGGCCCGCTGGTCTGGTGATGACTTGTGTGCTGACGCCGGGCTGGTGAGAGTGGAGGGAGTGTGTTAGGGATAAGGCTGGGTACAGGAACCTGTCATCACTGGTACCACACAGGCCTGGCTATCTGATGTACTGAAAAGGTACTTTCTCTTTCACATACTTGGGATGTTTTGGGTGTGATAAGGCCTAGGAAAATTGATGTTTCATTTCCAATTCTGGTTGGGATTCCTTTTTTTTGTTAATCAAGATTTCAGCCATTATTCAGCACACTAATAGTATTAGTCAAGCAGTAAAACGCATCAATGCACTAGCACTGTTATTCAAATGTAATATTCTATTCTAATCATACAAAGTTTGCTACACATTCTTAAATGAACTGTTTGAAGCCTTATTCTGTTTACAAGGTTTGAAATACAGCAAGCCTGTTCTGATTTTCACCATTCAGATGTCAGGTCAAAAATTTGATATCCCCAACTTGGGGACAAGGACGTTATCTCTATATAAGTTATAACGCCCTTGATGTGCCTTACGAGCGGTTGACCCTAAAAAGTTTACTGTTATTGTTAAGGTTTTTGCTGGAACATAATTTTTTCCCACTAGATTTAAGTTATCTACGTGCCTGGTTTGAAAAGGAACTGTAAATACATGTATCTCTAACCTCTTTATGCAACATATCTAAAAAGTCTCTTTCGGTAGAGATGTCAAAAATAAAAAAACATTAACTTTAGTTATCAAAATGTTAGTAAACAAACTTGTTGCATGATCCTCAGGCAAAATATACACATGCTTGCACTAATTATTAGTGTCTACTTAGTGTGTACCTGAACCAACTTGTACTTGAGTATTGGAACTATAATGTAGTAGGAAACAAATTTTCTCTCAATACAGGGACACTGTTTCATGTTAGATAAGCTGGCCTATAAAAATGACCACTGTGCTTGCACCAAACCTGAACAACTTGCAAGTAAGTTAGTACTGATTTAATTTGCTCTTTCTCTAAATATGAGCTTGACCTCCATTACGTCTGACTCCATTTATAATATGACCACATGTACAAGTTTACCAATGGTAAAGACTACTGCTAATCCATTTACTTTAGTTTTGCGGTGGTAGAAGGCCTAGGAAAAAGGAGATTCTTGCATTGTCTGAGATTTGCAACTGGATCAATTCTGCAGTAGTACAACTACTGAACTAGTACAATGTATGTAATCTTACAAGGAGACATTTGCAACTTATCACTGTCACTAAACCCTATAATGAAAAATTATACGAGCACAAATGTGATTTTAAGTAAAAAGAATCTTTTTTTCTACTTGAAAAAAGTATCAACCTTTTCTATACCTTGAGATGTAATTAAGTCCTTTTGAAAATTTCACTGAGCCCTGTAGTATTCAGTAAACATTGCACAACATCACACTCACACACACAGTCACAGTCAAGGAATTATGACGAGCATATGAAGTTCATTCTAAGATTGCTGTTCAAATACTAGTACAATTGCCAAACTATCACTCAAGTCGAAATTTACAAATAACAATCTAGATAAGACCAAATTAATACATTTGTATTTTGGTAGATATACCTAGTATACATACAATTCTTAGATTTCTTTCTATATAATTTATAAAGTATTACTTTTCAATTCATGGCAACAAAAACTGACTATTTAGATACTGTAAATTGTGAAACTTTTGTTGCAGTTTTGTTTTCACTGTTTTCGTTTCGTTTCTCTATATCATGAATCCATGAAAGTTGCAAATTAGTCTCCTTTGTATGACTACTACTATACAGAATTGTTTCAGACACTAATTTGAAACAAAGAAAAACTCCTTTTTCCTCCTATTTAAACACAAAATAAAACCACCATGAAAGTAAAGGAATTTAGATGTGTTTGAAGTTTACATACCTGTACACCTTGTGTTGTGGAAAGCTTGAATGTTGCAGTGCCTGGTACGTTGCTGGCATTGGGACGAGGCTGTAAGCTGGCAGGTAGCGCGCTCGCCGGCATCAACGCCAGATTACCGTTCTCCTGCTTCACGAGAACCATCCCCTGGGGTATCGTGAAACCGGGCGGAAGTGTGACAGTGGCCGTCATTGGTCCGGGCGGCCGTGGTGCGATTGCCGGCTGCTGAGGCGTTATTCTCATTGGCGTTGACGTGATGGTTGGTCTGTTGGGTTGTTGCTGGTGCGTGGACGGTTGCTGCACGGTCGCGACGAGCCTGGTCTGCGGTGCATTTCCCGGAGCTGAGGGGACCACAGTGACTGAACCGGGGTTAGCATTCCTGATAGTTGTGGCCGTTACAACATTTATCAATGGTTGCTGTGCTGTTCTCTGCTGTATAGTCACCTGGGGCTGTATAGCCTGCTGTTGTATCGTTCCAGGTTGTACTGTGCCTGGCTGCGTACCGGGCTGCTGCAACGTCCCATGCTGTATCCCACCTTGTCCAATAGTAACCATATTTGGTGCCAGGCTCGGTTGTTGGCTACCTGATTCTTGTTTCACTACGTGCGGGCCGTTGACACCTGACGGATTCACCTGCACCTGATCAGATGCACCAGCATTTGCAACACCTGGCTGTACTGCACCTGGCGCACCAAGCAGCTTATGCTGGGCAGCAAGCTGCTCTCGGACAGTCATTTTCGAGTTGATGTTTGGTGTGGGTGTTGTTGGTTTGGGCACTGTTACAGTGATGGTGAGGGGTTTGTTTTGGGATGCACCTGTCGTGTGTGCGGTCGACGGCATTCCGTTTGGCTGCTGAACAACGCTTACTGAAAAAGGTGGAGGCTGGTTTGGTACAGAACTGTTTGGAGGAGTTCTCCTGGCTGTGGTTGCCACTGTGTTAGGCGGGAAGTTTGACGACCCTCCATTTATTGACACGATGGGATTATTCTGGACCACCCCTACATTACCGGCAGTGATGGATCCTCCCACATTTGAAACACTGGCAGAGTTTACGGTGGAAGCAGTGCTTGCAGTGTTTACAAGCAGTGGCGCTCCTGCATTAGAAGGCGCTTGGCCTTGTTGAGCAGAACTTGATGAAATGGTGGCGTTTGGAATGTTGTTTCCTATAACGTTAACGTTAGATCCGGTCGAGTTCAAACTGTTCGATGCTGAAACCATACTAACGTTTCCACTGGAAACACTACTAGCTACTACGGAACTCACCAAGGTTGAAGACACCACAGAACTTGCGTTCAAGGCGTGGACTGGAGGTTTTATACTCAACATGGAGTTCTGACTTTCCACCTGTAGTTCCGATTTTACCAAGCCGTGAACGTTAGGGTTCATGTTAGCTAAGCCTAGTTTTTGTCCTTGCGAAGTGCCGTCAGACACCGACACAGAATTGACATGATTAGCGTCCGCCGAGGACCCTGAAACTTGCCCCGTGGATGCGGCAGTACTTTGGGAGAGTAACTGGGACTCAAGAGACCCGACTAAGGCACTTACTGCGCTCTCATCGACCTCTGAGTTGAGAAGATCGTCCAGCGACTTGGCAGGAGTCGCCATCTTGCTGCGATGCTCCCAAAAGTGCAACTGAAGAACGCATGCGCCAAATTTGTGCGCCGAAAGGCACCACGGGAAAACATCCCTTGACGCGCGCTTTGGTCCAGGACTCTCCAAGCAGAGGTGAATAGAGAGAGGAAAATAAAAGAATTCTCGGCCACTACTAGGAAAATATAGAAGAGTATAAAAGGCTGCAAAAGCAAACGCAACAACGAAATAAATCCAGACTGAAGCCCCTGCTTAGAAAATAGACTTTGACATTCAAAGGTTTCTAGGATCTCACTCACTCACTCACGGCCCGGTAACCTCAGTGGTCGTAGGTGCTCCACGACATCCATCAGCAGTGATCTTTGCCCATCTCGTTCTGTCCTCTGCCCCTCTGATGGGCTGTTCAGTGCTTAGGCCAGTCCATGTCTTAATATTGTCAAGCCACGTCTTCCTTGGCCTACCTCGTTTCCTCCCTCCTGCTACTATGCCTTGTAGTATGGTTTTAGCGAGGGAGTTGTGTCGGCATATGTGGCCAAACCATTTCAGCTTCCTGCGCTTGACCGCACTAACTGCACTAACGTTAACGTAATCAAAACAATATTGGAGCGTTAAACTTGGAAATATTACATCTTACTAACAGCTCCCTGTTTTATTCAGGAACTCGCAGGTGACAAAACGTTTAAACGTACACCCGAATTTCGTCACAAAAACCACTTCAAAACAGCACACTCGTGCCGTAGCATAATTGATTAAAAATCATTATTATGGACAAGACTGTATGATATTGACATCAACTGCACTGTATTCCCACATTTGCGACACAGGAACAAGCTCTTAGGCATTGATGCAGTAACGCAACACTGACTTTCACGGGTTTTCATGGCACAGCGGCATGATATATTTGCACCTTGAATGTCAGGTGCAAATGGAATGGATTATAGTTGTTTCATCTTATCACAACAACAAAAATAATGATTTGAAAAACGAAGCCTTCGGTCCGATCTGAGACAGGCTAATATCGCCAAGCATGCTTTTTAGAAGCCAAAGAACTCACGTGTGAGATGGCTCCAGTGATATTTTCACGGTACCATTAATACATGTGACACGTTAATTATGTCAATAAAAGCATAAAACACATCTACATGGAAATTGTTTTTGTATGTCATTAGTGTGGTTGACCGATCCATCTGCCTTACAGCGTTGTAAACAGGTGACTTGTGTTTATTTGTGGGTGTGTCTGATCAAGGACGTCCTTGGTCTGATCATCCAAAAAGTCGTATTTCTAACAAGAAGGTTTTTGAATGAACCTCCTTACTCCAAATGGGCCTCTACTTCTCTTTTTTTCCCTTGATAAGCTTTCTAATTTTGTACAGAAATTCTCACATGGCGCAGTCTGGCTCGCTGAAGCCAAGCGTCCTCAGAGTCAGAGACTGGCTCAATGAAGTTGTTTATCTTAGTAGCTAGACAAAAGCACCTAGCAGAACAATTGAAGGAAAGAAAAACAGATAAACTATTTTCTTTCATCAGGTGGTTATTGCACATTCTTTCCAGAAAAGATTAACCATTATATTTACATCGGGTATTTGTTGCACTCTACCCATATTTCCAGACAATGTTGAGCAATGGAAAACTTTTGCTTTCCCAACTTGTCTTTTCATAAAACGCCTGAAAAGCGCTTACGTATTCGTTACCTTGTTTACTATATTGTTACTTTAACATCTTCCCCTACTTCTGATTACGTCCTTGTTGATTAGTGTCGCCATTTCACCTGGGGTCAAATAAAATCTAATAAAATGTCATTCATTTCAGAAGAATCTGGCGCGATTTTTTTCAGCCGTCTCTGACAGGTGACGGCTATACCCATAGTTCATTGCGCGCCTACGTCTCGTCAGTGGGTTTCCGCCATCTTTGGTTTGCCTGAGTTTTCGCCACAGATACTGCCCAGAATCGCCTGCCATCGCTCGTCGTTGAGGTGATTGGCAAAGTATCTCGCCATGAGCGGAGGAACTCCGTATCTCGGCAGCAAGATAAGCCTGATATCGAAGGCTAATATTCGATATGAAGGTATCTTATACACCATAGACACCAAGGAGGCTACTGTCGCCCTCGCGAAAGGTAAGGCCTTTGTTGTTCATATTGAGGACATAATTTACCAGCTACACATTTAGAGGCCAGTTTGACAAACGTCTGCAGGTGTATTATTCGTAATGTGCCTTTTCAAACATTATTAAGTGCAGAGAGGTAAGTTGGGCTTGTCAAATGAGTTTTCATCGTCTCTGCACAAAGAGTAACTCGATACGTCCTACGCGCGAAAAAATTGAAGCGCCTTCTTTTTACGTTTTTCGAAGTTAGCAACACGAGTGCAGTTTTGTGTCATTTTTTATCAGGAAAAACGCAGCAATGTCATGAACTAATATATGCCCACGAGTACGGTATTACAGTGGAGAAGCTGAAGAAAATGTGTCACTGTCATAAGGCAGACAGAGTGGTGTGGTGGTTAAAAATTCCGTCAAGGCCATACAGAGAAGGGGTCTGCTCTTGTTTTGGTTGGCATATCATATGTATTATATATTTCCGTACTGGTAGCCACTTTCGGAAGGCAAAACGCAAAGTCGTCGCACTTTCTCAAGGCTGGGTTGTCAAAGTTTGAAGCAATTACCATCCGTTTGCGCCCACTTCAAATTATGTTTTGGTATTTATTTATATGTATTTGTGTACACCAAATAATAAACACTAGACATACCAAGTATTTATGGTTTCCAGTTGTTAGATAATGGCATGTACTAAATTATGATCATGGAAAACGCTAATGATGCAACTGTCAGATGGCATATTCTTATTCTTGCGTGGTTTTCACAACTGAAGACGGTAGCAAAATTATAATTAATATTCAAACTTGTTATTGCTGCATACTACAAAACTTCACTGATCTGTGAAGGACATGTTACAATCTCGTGTTGACATGCCAGGTCTTTGTAATTTTAGTACCTAATCATCTAATGCAGTGGAATTTAATTTACCCATCAATTCACTTTGATAAGTATCTCTTTGTGCTTGGTTTGTATAGGAGATAGAATATGGAAGTTGACTGAAGAAGAGATGGTACTGTAGATTACACCCCCCAGCATTATGACAGTCAGGCATCTCACCACTGCATTACAATCTAGGTCTTCGGTCAGCTCTTCAATTTTAGGTACTGTTGTGAGAATGACATGAGACAAAATTGCTGTCACTGTTGTAGTATAGGTTTGTTTTATTTCTTGGCGGCAGTTCGCTCGTACGGAACCGAGGACCGTCCGACGGACCGCCCCGTGGCGCCCAGAGATGAAGTTTACGAGTACATCATCTTCCGCGGCAGCGACATCAGTGATCTGCATGTCAGCGAGCCACCCAAGACAACCCAATCCAACCAACCACAGGACCCAGCCATAGTACAGGTAATGAGAAACTCTGAACATTCAAGCGAAGGAGACTTCCTCCAATCTAGGGGGAAACCTTCCTTTTCTTTTTCAATTGGTTTAATAGTGGTCATTTCCAACTGCATTTGTATTTGTAAAAGTTAGTTCCTTGTTTGGATAAAACTTAACAAGTATAAGTTATGATCGTCTTACGGAGCCAAGTACAGGCATACAACTACGAAATTAGTGATAAAGTATGTAGTGCTTCCAATACTAATGTAAAAGTAAAACATTTGGGCTGGGTACGGTGTGCCGATAGAAAACGGATTTTTCTCATTGGACCGGTCCAGAGAAAATTCTGTGGACCGGATGTTGGACCGATTGGAAATTGAACTGATTATACAGCCAGACAGTCGCACGTTTTCAGGGTTACTGGTCTAGGCAAATAACAAGAGCAAAGCAGAGTAGACTCTATAGTCATCTTTACCAACTTTTACAGTCAATTGTACAGAGGTAGTTAGCCTTGTAGGATTTTCAAAATGCCAGTGGGAGTCGAATACTACACAAAAGAGATTTCTTTGTAGCAAAATGACCATTGTTTTGAGTATCGCCCATTCACAAGTTTCACATAATGAATCTGGTCCAGGTTCAGGTCGGAACCGGACCTGGACCTGAATTTTCTGTACCGGTACCCACCCCTATAAAACATGGATTTAAAATCCACTGTTTTTCCTACAGCAATCTGCCCCTGTGGGTGCCCCCCAGCAGCCAGGGTTCCAGCCACCAGGGTTTGGAGGCCCCCCAGGGATTGGTGCAGGGGGTTACACCCCATTTGGTGCAGGGATGCCATATGGTAACTATGCCCATACTGCATGGAACCAGCAGTACAGGGATCGTGGCATGCCAACAGGTGAGCTTACATGTTGTGAAACCTGCATTGTCCTGGTTTCCAAGGTTTTGTAGTGACCTGTCAACTGTGATTGTTTTGCATTTGCCACTATTTTGCTACAAAATTGTTTCAACTATGAATTTAGAACACAGCAAAGTAACTTCTTTATTTCGTCCTACTGTGAAATTAATCCAGTACAAAAGTTTAAGAATCCAAGTAGAAAATAAACTTTATTTATTTCTTCGCATAATGTAAATGTGAGCTATATTGCTATATTCAAGCAGTAGATATGAAACATTGTCAGTGGATGAAGAAGACTACTATCAGTTTAAGGGTGGATGACTTGTGGCTGTAAGGTGGTGGGAGCATAAATTGCAACATTTCCTTTTGTGAATGATGTCTAGGTGGGTCCCACCCAGGTTCCCGCGGTTCTACACCACCATTGCGCAAGTCGCCCACGGTAGAGCAGGGTACCCAGGTGTCCGAGTCCATGGCTCCAGGAGCCAAGAAAGATGAGAACAAACATGCACAGCAGAAACAGGCAGACAGGAAGGTATGTTGATTGTAGGCCACTGGAGGAGCTGTATTCCTTGTGTTAAATAGGTACATATTGCAGAATCTCAACAATCAAAACATTGAAACAAAGTCACTTTTTTTTGTCATTTTTCTACATCACAAGTTGAGTCTACCTTGTTAAGCTGCACAGCAATATTCACAGTATATGAATGAGGCTTTGTTGTCGTTAGTCTGTGTAACACAAACTCTGCTATCCGGGCTGTAACTGGCCCCTCCCCAGCCAGCAATGTTGGGCAGGCCATATAGAAGTATGATTAAATCAGGCTAAGTTGTCGGGAGAATACCTTAAAATCATTACCCAGCATGGCTTTAGTTGTCAGACATTTTGTCTTTTATCTTCTGCAGCTTGGGAGTTTATTTACTAAGAGACTTTACAGGGCATACTTTCACATTGTTTACCATGTTAGAAATGTTTCAAAAAATGGTGCAAATATGTTGAAAATTATTTGCAAATGTCAATCTAAACGGAACATTCAAATATATGCATTTTGGCACCAAAATTTGTATTACATGTAAACAGCTTTTTTTTATATGTGAAAGCTTAGAAAGGAATGGCCTGTAACATGTAATAAGTTGATAACATACTTCAGAGTTTTGTGCTGAGTTATAACTTATAAGTTATATAGCTTAGAGGGCTGTTCATTGCACAGATTTGTTTATAAATTAGTTTTAAACTTGTTTAGGCTCCCGGCCAGAGGGCCTCCAGTGGACCAGGTCAGCAGCAGAACCGGTCTGCACAACAGCAGGGTCAGCAGAGCCGCCAGAACCAGCCTCGCAACCAGCAGAACAACCAGAACCAAAACCAGAGAGGTAAGGCCACAGCATGTAACATATGCTACCTGTGATTTCTATCTATGGCTCTTACAGTATTCTGATATAAGGTATATTCACTGTCAATCAAACAAGGGCAACAAGACTAAGAGTGCATAATGGGGATGGAATAGCTGAAAGATTGATCCCATAGCCATGCCCACCTCCATTAAGATGTGGAAATGCAAGATAAAAACAAATGAATGCCAATGTTTGACAGATACGTAGCCACTTTCTCATTGGCAGAACTGCTGAATGCTATGTTGTCATTGGTTGAACTGCTAATTGGGATGGTTAGGATTGGTCTATATCAGTAGTACATGTTGTTGTTAAATTGGCGCATTGTGTATGGAGGACACCTCACCCCTGCACTAATGGTGGGAGCTTAACCACAACTTTTATCAACACCAGCACCCCTCCCCACGGCCGTCAGCGGTGGCCCCGCTGCCTTCCCCCACCAACAACCTACCCAGCATGCCGAACAGCGACAGCAGCACTTCCCAGGAGCCTCTGCCACTGTCCGGGAAAACAGGGAACCCTTCCGTGCGCCCGGGGCTCCACAGGGTAATGCTCCACTCCACCCACCCGGCCATGTGTGATCTCTAACAGCCATGCTGCTCTACTGATCCAACCGAGTGTGATTTGCTCCTGTTGTACAGGATACATTAGTTCTCCTCGCCTTTTGTCATTGCCATCTCTGGACTACTGCGTTCATAACAACGATCCATAAAACTCGAACCTGCCTGCCAATTCTCATACTGTAGGAAAATCTAACAAGTCACTCACTTGTCTTCATCTTGGTCTATCTCTGGACAGCTGCAATCCTGTAGCAACAACCCTCTACAGCTTGCCTGCTTGTACATCTTGACCTCTATGTCCAATCACTGCTAATTGTCCTGCTGTAGAAACATTTAACCATTGCTTGTCCCCCTTTACCTCTGAACAGCTGCATTCATGTAGCCACAACTCTAACTACAACTACAATCAGTATATTTTCCTACCTGCTGTACATGTTGTGTCCTTGTTATCAAATCGCTGCTAATCCTTGTACATCGTAATCCTCGGAAATCTAACCAGTCGCTGGTCCCTCTTTTTGTCTTTGTGTGGGACCTTGTCTTGTAGTTGACTGTCTCTAGTGTGTTGGATGTTTCTCTTCACAACTGCAAGTATTGCTGTCTACTGATTTGTCAGTAGAATCTGTGTGTGCGTGAGGTGAAGCATAGATTCACCTTCCAGCCATGTAATCAAAGTAGCATGGTTCCATCAATCAACCAGGATTCAACTTCATTGACAAGATGCTGTGTGTCAATTCTTATATATTATCTACATAATGATCTTGAAATGGGCTCTCACTTTTCTGCATGCACGGAAGATTTCTTATGTACAATCCTAGGTTTGTCCGAAGTTTTTGACAATTGCTGGGATGAAATTTGTTTGAAGTTTACAAGATGACATTGAATGAATTGGAGGATAGAAAAATATACACGACTAAGCCAGAAAATTAGAAACAAGATGTCAAACTTTTAACTGCAAAGCCCCAGTATAACAACAGGAAAGAATATTCAAGACAGTGTTGATCACAATGACTGTTATTTTTGTTAATCTAAATTTGTTTACCCTGCCAGGTGCTCCGCAGCGTGGCCGTACACGTGGGAGGGGCGGCCCCCGAGGCGGCGGCCCCAGGCCACAATCCGGTCCAAACCAGAACAGACCTGGCAGCCAAAACAGACCGCGGGAGCCCATCAAGTTCGACACGGATTTTGACTTTGAAAGTGCCAATGCTCAGTTTGACAAGGATGCCCTGTCCAAGGAAATGGAGGAAAAACTGAAAATAAGTAAGACAAAAAGTATGGTATGGTCACTCCTTCCTTCCTGGCATTTTCTGCATGCCTGGTTTATTTTCTTTCATTTTTCTCTGCTTTCTGTGAGAATTGTGGGAGCATTTGTCAGTGTATATATTTGTGAAGTTAATCTTGTAAGGTCATTTTCAAATAAATGAAAATAGAGTAGCAGTGATATAAGTTTATGAAAAGTAAGTAGTAAAAACAATTGAGACGTGTGAAAGTGAAGCTTTTCATGGCAACTATTCCATTTCAAGGAAAGCCCTGAAAATCTCGAGGTTTTGAATGACTGTTTTTTTTTTCCTTTCTTCCATGTTTTATCTCTCCTGTCTAGACTTCTGATCTCTGAATTGCGATTTCATAGCAGTGATAGAATTGTCTCTGTGCAAGTTCCGCTAAATGTTAGGTATTGAGCCAACTTCAAGGATTTGAATTGCCTTGAATGAGCCATTTAAAGCCATGAAAGTAACACGTCGCTTGATTGTGCCAAACAGCTGACAAGGACAAGGTGGTGAACGGGACTACAGAGGAGAAAGAGAAGGACGTGAGCGACTCCGGGAACGAGACCCAGGTTAGCGAGCAGCAGCAAGAGGAGGAGGATGAGGAGATCTACTACGACAAGACAAAGTCCTTCTTCGACAACATCTCCTGTGAGGCATCAGAGAGGGGAAAGAAGAGGTACTAGGAAAGCCTCGTGTTTACTTGGGTTATAGGATCAATAAGCCAATCCCATAGCCCTGTCAAAACATAGTTACAAAGCAAAAACATAATAATGCTGACACCTAGCCACTCTCTCATTGGTTGAACTGATACTTGCCATTCCCTCATTGGTTTAACTCCTAATTGTGATAGACAGTCAGGATCGATCTATAGTACAGCAAAGACTTGTGGGTGTAAAACAAAGTATTGGACCTGGTAAAATTTTGTTTGATGTATGAATTGTTGGAGATATAAGACAAGTGGTTTAGATTAGTAGATACAGATCAGTGAAATATAATCCGTATTAACTGATAATGAAATGTTGTTAACTCATTTTACATTGTAGTTTTATTGTCTGATTTGGTAGTTTTTATTTTATGAGTTCAGAAAATTGACAGAGTATTGTTGTTATAAAGTTCCAATTATTGCTTTGTTCCCATTTTTGAGCATGCCACTAATCCAGATATTTGTCCTCTCAGTGAAGGTATGTTGCCATCCTACAGCAGAATGTCGTGGCAGGAGGAGCGTTCTCTCAACCACGAGACATTCGGCGTAACCTCACGGAACTACCGTCGTGGGTACCGCAGTAGGGGCGGATATCGCGGAGGCTGGCGCGGCCGTGGCAGGGGACGTGGCGGCGGTGGTGGAGGAGGCAACAGAGGCGGCGGCCGGTCGTACGGAAACAGGAACAGAAACTCGCAGGGCTGGGTGGACTATGAGTTTGACTACGAGGCAGCAGGAATCAAGAAACCCCCGACAACAGCGTCATCATAACAGCAGGTAACAGCTCTACCAAATGCCTGTCCCTCCAGCTTTCTCATACTGAAAGGCTTTAACCCTGGTATGATTGTTTTGTCTACCTTGCAAAACCACCTTTAGGCATAAAACGGGACTGTAAGGTTTGATACTCAAACCAGGATGTACTCCTTCTCTTGAGTGTGATCTGTAACCTGCTTGAGGTATTCCTGATGTCACCGACAGGATCCGTAGTTTCCATCTGATAACCTAACTGAAGCTAGGAACTTGTTATCACCTGAGTCAAGTGAGGAAATAGTGTGAACTGCCTTTCCCAAGAGCACATTGTTGGGGCCTGCTAGGAATTAATTCAAACCCAGAACGTGTAGATTAATGACTCTAACCTTAAGACCACCGCTCCGTCATGTCCAACAGAATGTTGACGATTTGTTCTGACATCTTCCTTCCAGATAGCAAGTCATCAGCATCGTCATCTGTGGAACAGTTGACACCACCTTCAGGGACTTTGAGCAAGCAGCACCACCTACAAACTATTCAAGACTGGGACGTTCTTTATTAACGGAGCAGGATTCGGAAGATGAAGGATGAAAAGACAATGGAGCTTACCACAAACGAAAACCTTGGGCTGGACTTCAACAGTCAAGAATAACCCGACAAGTATAAGTCCTAAGTCATTCTTTGTGTCGAGATTAGCGTGATAAATGTAAGGCTGTAGTGGACTGTTGAAGTGCTGCCTTAAGGTTAAGTATTGGTCAATGTAAAGTCTTATGAGGGGTGCAGGGTCATAGAAGTGGTATAGCATGAAAAAGATGTCAAATTGTACTGTGCATTTAAAAGTAAAAGTCCCTGGAACCTTGTTTAAAATTTGTTAAAAACTATCATGCAATAGAATGTTTGGTGTCCTATCCCTTTTAAGATCCTGCACCCCTCCCCTATATATTTACATTGGCAAGTCCACGGCAGGCACTATGTACTGTCAACCTGTGAGTTTGTTACCTAGATGGTCGTAAAGATGCAATGATGTTTTCTGTCAGTACAGACTTTGCTGTGTGGTGATATAAAGACAAAGAAGTAAAGGAGCTAGAATTGCAGAAGAAAGGGGACGGTGGTATGACCAAAAGAAATCAACCCCTACAGATATCCTATGTACTTTTTGTAGCAGAATCAAAAATCACCAACCAGGCTGGAACACAATAGAGAGAGAAACTGACACCATCTTCTCAGAGATACTTAAGATTTGTGTCAGAAGGAAGTTAAAAAGTGGATTTTGGACCATGGCAAGGCAGACGTAAAACTGTCAAATTGAGTTTACTCGTGTGCAGTCAGTGAAGAGAAGCTGGAAAAAGAAACAGTTTGATTGATCGGAAAAGGAGATGTATTTGGATTTCCGTTGTTTGTTGACAATTCCAGAGTGCCTCCCCCTTCTAACATGACACTTTGTTAGAGCAAGAAAGCTGACAAAGTTGAACATTCCAGTCGACTGCAAGTTTCGGGAGGACATGAAAAATGTGACTTGCCCACCACGGAAATCACAACGTTGATTCCTACCACTTGAAAATATTGAGGAATGGTGCATCCAAATTGATGATTTGCAGTCAGATATGTATTGACTATTGTTTTCATAACTCATGGGAAGAGGGAGAACTTATGTTTAGTTACAAGTGGTTGTCTGGAGCAATGTTACAGAGGAACGCTGGTGGGAGATTTCAGATTATTGGAGAAATTAGTAGAATTGTATTAATAAAAAGAATGCACAGAGGGATTTGCACCATGTTTGAAAGAAAGAAAGACGGTTGAGTCTGCATGCCACAGAGTAAACTATTACCTATGTTAGAGTAAAATTTATGTTGTCTTTTTGCAAATTTTGGGCTTTACTGTACAAAATAAGTTTGCTTCAAAAGATAGCCAAACCATGGTTGAATTTCAGAGGCTTCATTGTATACCACTTCAGCTATATTATAGTGTGTTGAACTACGCTGACTCTGCAGCCATATATGGTAGCCCTTTTTCTCTTATTTCTGAGCTTTATTTATCAGTGTCCAGATGGAACCATTGAGATACAGTTTGTACGTGATGTAGAATGGAGTCAAGCATGAAGTGGAGGCAGCAATGGAAATAAATGCCTTTGAACAGTATTTCTACCATGTGAGCTGTGATGTATATTTACATCAAATGACACTGATTCGTATCAGGTTAATTATTTCAACAAAGCCGAATTACTAGTAGCATTATTGAACATGCCTGCATGCAGACATACAAATTCTTATTTTCCATATTCCTTCATTACCATAAGCTGCACAGGGGAATGATGTTAAACTGTATACCATTGTTGCACACATTAAAAGGCCTGACGAATTTATCCGTTTCATTTCTTGTAATGATTATTGTGCAGGATGCAACTGCGGAAGAGTAAAACGAAGCAAGATTGAAAGTTTTTCACTGCTGATGGTAAGATTAAAACTGGAATCTCATTGTATGCCGGAAAACCTTTTTTTTCAGGATAATGTCAAACCTCTTAATCAGGAATAGCAATCAGGTACTGAATTTGTCATTGCTCAATAATCAGGCTTTGGCAGTGGAACAGCAGTACTATTTTCAACAGATGCATAAAAGAATAAAGCAATGTGTTATAACAGTCCACCCAGCAACTTCAGTCTGAAATGTGTTAGGAAAAAGCAATGATGATCATTGAGGTAATGATTTGCTGTTAGCAATCATTGTCAAATAATAGGCGATATACAGTAATGTCTCAACTTTAAGGTCAAGAATACAGATTACTTGGATCCATGTTTGTCTAATCCAGTCTCACTTTAAAGCTACCAACAGAGGTTACAGTTACATGTATGTCTGGAATAGGCCAATCTTGACTGTCCATTACTCGCCAAGCAGAGGTTGAGTCGCGTAGATATAGTAGTAGTCGGAAAAAT